>NW_025533371.1:0-33163 GCF_020631705.1 Daphnia magna | reverse complement strand
TATAACAGTGTATTCACATTGAATACAAGTATATTTCCATGCAGTTTACATATAGAAGTAAAAACTCATGGTATAACAGTGTATTCACATTGAATACAAGTATATTCCATGCAGTTTACATATAGAAGTAAAAACTCATGGTATAACAGTGTATTCACATTGAATACAAGTATATTCCTATGCAGTTTACATATAGAAGTAAAAACTCATGGTATAACAGTGTATTCACATTGAATACAAGTATATTCCATGCAGTTTACATATAGAAGTAAAAACTCATGGTATAACAGTGTATTCACATTGAATACAAGTATATTCCATGCAGTTTACATATAGAAGTAAAAACTCATGGTATAACAGTGTATTCACATTGAATACAAGTATATTCCATGCAGTTTACATATAGAAGTAAAAACTCATGGTATAACAGTGTATTCACATTGAATACAAGTATATTTCCATGCAGTTTACATATAGAAGTAAAAACTCATGGTATAACAGTGTATTCACATTGAATACAAGTATATTTGATGCTGTTTACATATAGAAGTAAAAACTCATGGTATAACAGTGTATTCACATTGAATACAAGTATATTTCCATGCAGTTTACATATAGAAGTAAAAACTCATGGTATAACAGTGTATTCACATTGAATACAAGTATATTCCATGCAGTTTACATATAGAAGTAAAAACTCATGGTATAACAGTGTATTCACATTGAATACAAGTATATTCCATGCAGTTTACATATAGAAGTAAAAACTCATGGTATAACAGTGTTATTCACATTGAATACAAGTATATTCCATGCAGTTTACATATAAGAAGTAAAAACTCATGGTATAACAGTGTATTCACATTGAATACAAAGTATATTTCAGGCTGCAGTTTACATATAGAAGTAAAAACTCATGGTATAACAGTGTATTCACATTGAATACAAGTATATTCCATGCAGTTTACATATAGAAGTAAAAACTCATGGTAGTAACAGTGTATTCACATTGAATACAAGTATATTCCATGCAGTTTACATATAGAAGTAAAAACTCATGGTATAACAGTGTATTCACATTGAATACAAGTATATTCCATGCTAGTTTACATATAGAAGTAAAAACTCATGGTATAACAGTGTATTCACATTGAATACAAGTATATTCCATGCAGTTTACATATAAGAACTAAAAACTCATGGTATAACAGTGTATTCACATTGAATACAAGTATATTCCATGCAGTTTACATATAGAAGTAAAAACTCATGGGTATAACAGTGTATTCACATTGAATACAAGTATATTCCATGCTGTTTACATATAGAAGTAAAAACTCATGGTATAACAGTGTATTCACATTGAATACAAGTATATTTCCATGCAGTGTTTACATATAGAAGTAAAAACTCATGGTATAACAGTGTATTCACATTGAATACAGAGTATATTCCATGCAGTTTACATATAGAAGTAAAAACTCATGGTATAACAGTGTATTCACATTGAATACAAGTATATTTCCATGCAGTTTACATATAGAAGTAAAAACTCATGGTATAACAGTGTATTCACATTGAATACAAGTATATTTCCATGCTGTTTACATATAGAAGTAAAAACTCATGGTATAACAGTGTATTCACATTGAATACAAGTATATTTCCATGCAGTTTACATATAGAAGTAAAAATTCATGGTATAACAGTGTATTCACATTGAATACAAGTATATTTCCATGCCAGTTTACATATAGAAGTAAAAACTCATGGTATAACAGTGTATTCACATTGAATACAAGTATATTCCATGCAGTTTACATATAGAAGTAAAAACTCATGGTATAACAGTGTATTCACATTGAATACAAGTATATTCCATGCAGTTTACATATAGAACTAAAAACTCATGGTATAACAGTGTATTCACATTGAATACAAGTATATTCCATGCAGTTTACATATAGAAGTAAAAACTCATGGTATAACAGTGTATTCACATTGAATACAAGTTATATTCCATGCAGTTTACATATAGAAGTAAAAACTCATGGTATAACAGTGTATTCACATTGAATACAAGTATATTCCATGCAGTTTACATATAGAAGTAAAAACTCATGGTATAACAGTGTATTCACATTGAATACAAGTATATTCCATGCTAGTTTACATATAGAAGTAAAAACTCATGGTATAACAGTGTATTCACATTGAATACAAGTATATTCCATGCAGTTTACATATAGAAGTAAAAACTCATGGTATAACAGTGTATTCACATTGAATACAAGTATATTTCCATGCTGTTTACATATAGAAGTAAAAACTCATGGTATAACAGTGTATTCACATTGAATACAAGTATATTCCATGCAGTTTACATATAGAAGTAAAAACTCATGGTATAACAGTGTATTCACATTGAATACAAGTATATTCCATGCAGTTTACATATAAAAGTAAAAACTCATGGTATAACAGTGTATTCACATTGAATACAAGTATATTCCATGCAGTTTACATATAAAGTAAAAACTCATGGTATAACAGTGTATTCACATTGAATACAAGTATATTCCATGCAGTTTACATATAGAAGTAAAAACTCATGGTATAACAGTGTATTCACATTGAATACAAGTATATTCCATGCTAGTTTACATATAGAAGTAAAAACTCATGGTATAACAGTGTATTCACATTGAATACAAGTATATTCCATGCAGTTTACATATAGAAGTAAAAACTCATGGTATAACAGTGTATTCACATTGAATACAAGTATATTCCATGCAGTTTACATATAGAAGTAAAAACTCATGGTATAACAGTGTATTCACATTGAATACAAGTATATTTCCATGCTGTTTACATATAGAAGTAAAAACTCATGGTATAACAGTGTATTCACATTGAATACAAGTATATTCCATGCAGTTTACATATAGAATAAAAAACTCATGGTATAACAGTGTATTCACATTGAATACAAGTATATTCCATGCAGTTTACATATAGAAGTAAAAACTCATGGTATAACAGTGTATTCACATTGAATACAAGTATATTTCATGCTGTTTACATATAGAACTAAAAACTCATGGTATAACAGTGTATTCACATTGAATACAAGTATATTCCATGCAGTTTACATATAGAAGTAAAAACTCATGGTATAACAGTGTATTCACATTGAATACAAGTATATTCCATGCAGTTTACATATAGAAGTAAAAACTCATGGTATAACAGTGTATTCACATTGAATACAAGTATATTCCATGCAGTTTACATATAGAAGTAAAAACTCATGGTATAACAGTGTATTCACATTGAATACAAGTATATTCCATGCAGTTTACATATAGAAGTAAAAACTCATGGTATAACAGTGTATTCACATTGAATACAAGTATATTCCATGCAGTTTACATATAGAAGTAAAAACTCATGGTATAACAGTGTATTCACATTGAATACAAGTATATTCCATGCAGTTTACATATAGAAGTAAAAAACTCATGGTATAACAGTGTATTCACATTGAATACAAGTATATTCCATGCAGTTTACATATAGAAGTAAAAACTCATGGTATAACAGTGTATTCACATTGAATACAAGTATATTCCATGATGCTGTTTACATATAGAAGTAAAAACTCATGGTATAACAGTGTATTCACATTGAATACAAGTATATTCCATGCAGTTTACATATAGAAGTAAAAACTCATGGTATAACAGTGTATTCACATTGAATACAAGTATATTCGATGCATGCAGTTTACATATAGAAGTAAAAACTCATGGTATAACAGTGTATTCACATTGGAATACAAGTATATTCCATGCAGTTTACATATAGAAGTAAAAACTCATGGTATAACAGTGTATTCACATTGAATACAAGTATATTTCCATGCAGTTTACATATAGAAGTAAAAACTCATGGTATAACAGTGTATTCACATTGAATACAAGTTATATTCCATGCAGTTTACATAAAACTAAGAAAAACTCATGGTATAACAGTGTATTCACATTGAATACAAGTATATTCCATGCAGTTTACATATAGAAGTAAAAACTCATGGTATAACAGTGTATTCACATTGAATACAAGTATATTCCATGCAGTTTACATATAGAAGTAAAAACTCATGGTATAACAGTGTATTCACATTGAATACAAGTATATTCCATGCAGTTTACATCATATAAGTAAAAACTCATGGTATAACAGTGTATTCACATAAAACAATAAATATATTCCATGCAGTTTACATATAGAAGTAAAAACTCATGGTATAACAGTGTATTCACATTGAATACAAGTATATTCCATGCAGTTTACATATAGAAGTAAAAACTCATGGTATAACAGTGTATTCACATTGAATACAAGTATATTTCATGCTGTTTACATATAGAACTAAAAACTCATGGTATAACAGTGTATTCACATTGAATACAAGTATATTCCATGCAGTTTACATATAGAAGTAAAAACTCATGGTATAACAGTGTATTCACATTGAATACAAGTATATTCCATGCTGTTTACATATAGAAGTAAAAACTCATGGTATAACAGTGTATTCACATTGAATACAAGTATATTCCTATGCAGTTTACATATAGAAGTAAAAACTCATGGTATAACAGTGTATTCACATTGAATACAAGTATATTCCATGCAGTTTACATATAGAAGTAAAAACTCATGGTATAACAGTGTATTCACATTGAATACAAGTATATTCCATGCAGTTTACATATAGAAGTAAAAACTCATGGTATAACAGTGTATTCACATTGAATACAAGTATATTCCATGCAGTTTACATATAGAAGTAAAAACTCATGGTATAACAGTGTATTCACATTGAATACAAGTATATTCCATGCAGTTTACATATAGAAGTAAAAACTCATGGTATAACAGTGTATTCACATTGAATACAAGTATATTCCATGCAGTTTACATATAGAAGTAAAAACTCATGGTATAACAGTGTATTCACATTGAATACAAGTATATTTCATGCAGTTTACATATAGAAGTAAAAACTCATGGTATAACAGTGTATTCACATTGAATACAAGTATATTCCATGCAGTTTACATATAGAAGTAAAAACTCATGGTATAACAGTGTATTCACATTGAATACAAGTATATTCCATGCAGTTTACATATAGAAGTAAAAACTCATGGTATAACAGTGTATTCACATTGAATACAAGTATATTCCATGCAGTTTACATATAGAAGTAAAAACTCATGGTATAACAGTGTATTCACATTGAATACAAGTATATTCCATGCAGTTTACATATAGAAAGTAAAAACTCATGGTATAACAGTGTATTCACATTGAATACAAGTATATTCCATGCAGTTTACATATAGAAGTAAAAACTCATGGTATAACAGTGTATTCACATTGAATACAAGTATATTTCATGCTGTTTACATATAGAAGTAAAAACTCATGGTATAACAGTGTATTCACATTGAATACAAGTATATTCCATGCTGTTTACATATAGAAGTAAAAACTCATGGTATAACAGTGTATTCACATTGAATACAAGTATATTCCATGCAGTTTACATATAGAAGTAAAAACTCATGGTATAACAGTGTATTCACATTGAATACAAGTATATTCGCATGCAGTTTACATATAGAGTAAGTAAAAACTCATGGTATAACAGTGTATTCACATTGAATACAAGTATATTCCATGCAGTTTACATATAGAATAAAAACTCATGGTATAACAGTGTATTCACATTGAATACAAGTATATTCCATGCAGTTTACATATAGAATAAAAACTCATGGTATAACAGTGTATTCACATTGAATACAAGTATATTCCATGCAGTTTACATATAGAAGTAAAAACTCATGGTATAACAGTGTATTCACATTGAATACAAGTATATTTCATGCTGTTTACATATAGAAGTAAAAACTCATGGTATAACAGTGTATTCACATTGAATACAAGTATATTCCATGCAGTTTACATATAGAAGTAAAAACTCATGGTATAACAGTGTATTCACATTGAATACAAGTATATTCCATGCAGTTTACATATAGAAGTAAAAACTCATGGTATAACAGTGTATTCACATTGAATACAAGTATATTTCATGCAGTTTACATATAGAAGTAAAAACTCATGGTATAACAGTGTATTCACATTGAATACAAGTATATTCCATGCAGTTTACATATAGAAGTAAAAACTCATGGTATAACAGTGTATTCACATTGAATACAAGTATATTTCCATGCAGTTTACATATAAAAGTAAAAACTCATGGTATAACAGTGTATTCACATTGAATACAAGTATATTTCATGCTGTTTACATATAGAAGTAAAAACTCATGGTATAACAGTGTATTCACATTGAATACAAGTATATTCCATGCAGTTTATATATAGAAGTAAAAACTCATGGTATAACAGTGTATTCACATTGAATACAAGTATATTCCATGCAGTTTACATATAGAAGTAAAAACTCATGGTATAACAGTGTATTCACATTGAATACAAGTATATTCCATGCAGTTTACATATAGAAGTAAAAACTCATGGTATAACAGTGTATTCACATTGAATACAAGTATATTCCATGCTGTTTACATATAGAAGTAAAAACTCATGGTATAACAGTGTATTCACATTGAATACAAGTATATTCCATGCAGTTTACATATAGAAGTAAAAACTCATGGTATAACAGTGTATTCACATTGAATACAAGTATATTTCATGCAGTTTACATATAGAAGTAAAAACTCATGGTATAACAGTGTATTCACATTGAATACAAGTATATTCCATGCAGTTTACATATAGAAGTAAAAACTCATGGTATAACAGTGTATTCACATTGAATACAAGTATATTCCATGCAGTTTACATATAGAAGTAAAAACTCATGGTATAACAGTGTATTCACATTGAATACAAGTATATTTCATGCTGTTTACATATAGAAGTAAAAACTCATGGTATAACAGTGTATTCACATTGAATACAAGTATATTCCATGCAGTTTACATATAGAAGTAAAAACTCATGGTATAACAGTGTATTCACATTGAATACAAGTATATTCCATGCAGTTTACATATAGAAGTAAAAACTCATGGTATAACAGTGTATTCACATTGAATACAAGTATATTCCATGCAGTTTACATATAGAAGTAAAAACTCATGGTATAACAGTGTATTCACATTGAATACAAGTATATTCCATGCAGTTTACATATAGAAGTAAAAACTCATGGTATAACAGTGTATTCACATTGAATACAAGTATATTCCATGCAGTTTACATATAGAACTAAAAACTCATGGTATAACAGTGTATTCACATTGAATACAAGTATATTCCATGCAGTTTACATATAGAAAGTAAAAACTCATGGTATAACAGTGTATTCACATTGAATACAAGTATATTCCATGCAGTTTACATATAGAAGTAAAAACTCATGGTATAACAGTGTATTCACATTGAATACAAGTATATTCCATGCAGTTTACATATAAAAGTAAAAACTCATGGTATAACAGTGTATTCACATTGAATACAAGTATATTCCATGCAGTTTACATATAGAAGTAAAAACTCATGGTATAACAGTGTATTCACATTGAATACAAGTATATTTCCATGCAGTTTACATATAGAAGTAAAAACTCATGGTATAACAGTGTATTCACATTGAATACAAGTATATTTCATGCTGTTTACATATAAGAAGTAAAAACTCATGGTATAACAGTGTATTCACATTGAATACAAGTATATTCCATGCAGTTTACATATAGAAGTAAAAACTCATGGTATAACAGTGTATTCACATTGAATACAAGTATATTCCATGCAGTTTACATATAGAAGTAAAAACTCATGGTATAACAGTGTATTCACATTGAATACAAGTATATTTCCATGCAGTTTACATATAGAAGTAAAAACTCATGGTATAACAGTGTATTCACATTGAATACAAGTATATTTCATGCTGTTTACATATAGAAGTAAAAACTCATGGTATAACAGTGTATTCACATTGAATACAAGTATATTCCATGCAGTTTACATATAGAAGTAAAAATTCATGGTATAACAGTGTATTCACATTGAATACAAGTATATTTCATGCTGTTTACATATAGAAGTAAAAACTCATGGTATAACAGTGTATTCACATTGAATACAAGTATATTCCATGCAGTTTACATATAGAAGTAAAAACTCATGGTATAACAGTGTATTCACATTGAATACAAGTATATTCCATGCAGTTTACATATAGAAAGTAAAAACTCATGGTATAACAGTGTATTCACATTGAATACAAGTATATTCCATGCAGTTTACATATAGAAGTAAAAACTCATGGTATAACAGTGTATTCACATTGAATACAAGTATATTCCATGCAGTTTACATATAGAAGTAAAAACTCATGGTATAACAGTGTATTCACATTGAATACAAGTATATTCCATGCAGTTTACATATAGAAGTAAAAACTCATGGTATAACAGTGTATTCACATTGAATACAAGTATATTCCATGCAGTTTACATATAGAAGTAAAAACTCATGGTATAACAGTGTATTCACATTGAATACAAGTATATTCCATGCAGTTTACATATAGAAGTAAAAACTCATGGTATAACAGTGTATTCACATTGAATACAAGTATATTTCCATGCAGTTTACATATAGAAGTAAAAACTCATGGTATAACAGTGTATTCACATTGAATACAAGTATATTCCATGATGCAGTTTACATATAGAAGTAAAAACTCATGGTATAACAGTGTATTCACATTGAATACAAGTATATTCCATGCAGTTTACATATAGAAGTAAAAACTCATGGTATAACAGTGTATTCACATTGAATACAAGTATATTCCATGCAGTTTACATATAGAAGTAAAAACTCATGGTATAACAGTGTATTCACATTGAATACAAGTATATTCCATGATGCAGTTTACATATAGAAGTAAAAACTCATGGTATAACAGTGTATTCACATTGAATACAAGTATATTCCATGCAGTTTA
Source organism: Daphnia magna (assembly GCF_020631705.1). Classification (NCBI taxonomy): domain Eukaryota; kingdom Metazoa; phylum Arthropoda; class Branchiopoda; order Diplostraca; family Daphniidae; genus Daphnia; species Daphnia magna. The sequence continues at coordinate 24,028 of NW_025533371.1, read as the reverse complement.
CATATAGAAGTAAAAACTCATGGTATAACAGTGTATTCACATTGAATACAAGTATATTCCATGCAGTTTACATATAGAAGTAAAAACTCATGGTATAACAGTGTATTCACATTGAATACAAGTATATTCCATGCAGTTTACATATAGAAGTAAAAACTCATGGTATAACAGTGTATTCACATTGAATACAAGTATATTCCATGCAGTTTACATATAGAAGTAAAAACTCATGGTATAACAGTGTATTCACATTGAATACAAGTATATTTCATGCTGTTTACATATAGAAGTAAAAACTCATGGTATAACAGTGTATTCACATTGAATACAAGTATATTCCTGATGCAGTTTACATATAGAAGTAAAAACTCATGGTATAACAGTGTATTCACATTGAATACAAGTATATTCCATGCTGTTTACATATAGAAGTAAAAAACTCATGGTATAACAGTGTATTCACATTGAATACAAGTATATTTCATGCAGTTTACATATAGAAGTAAAAACTCATGGTATAACAGTGTATTCACATTGAATACAAGTATATTTCATGCAGTTTACATATAGAAGCTAAAAACTCATGGTATAACAGTGTATTCACATTGAATACAAGTATATTCCATGCAGTTTACATATAGAAGTAAAAACTCATGGTATAACAGTGTATTCACATTGAATACAAGTATATTCCATGCAGTTTACATATAGAAGTAAAAACTCATGGTATAACAGTGTATTCACATTGAATACAAGTATATTCCATGCAGTTTACATATAGAAGTAAAAACTCATGGTATAACAGTGTATTCACATTGAATACAAGTATATTCCATGCAGTTTACATATAGAAGTAAAAACTCATGGTATAACAGTGTATTCACATTGAATACAAGTATATTCCATGCAGTTTACATATAGAAGTAAAAACTCATGGTATAACAGTGTATTCACATTGAATACAAGTATATTTCATGCAGTTTACATATAGAAGTAAAAACTCATGGTATAACAGTGTATTCACATTGAATACAAGTATATTCCATGCAGTTTACATATAGAAGTAAAAACTCATGGTATAACAGTGTATTCACATTGAATACAAGTATATTCCATGCAGTTTACATATAGAAGTAAAAACTCATGGTATAACAGTGTATTCACATTGAATACAAGTATATTCCATGCAGTTTACATATAGAAGTAAAAACTCATGGTATAACAGTGTATTCACATTGAATACAAGTATATTCCATGCGTTTACATATAGAAGTAAAAACTCATGGTATAACAGTGTATTCACATTGAATACAAGTATATTCGATGCATGCAGTTTACATATAGAAGTAAAAACTCATGGTATAACAGTGTATTCACATTGAATACAAGTATATTCCATGCAGTTTACATATAGAAGTAAAAACTCATGGTATAACAGTGTATTCACATTGAATACAAGTATATTTGATGCTGTTTACATATAGAAGTAAAAACTCATGGTATAACAGTGTATTCACATTGAATACAAGTATATTCCATGCAGTTTACATATAGAAGTAAAAACTCATGGTATAACAGTGTATTCACATTGAATACAAGTATATTCCATGCAGTTTACATATAGAAGTAAAAACTCATGGTATAACAGTGTATTCACATTGAATGAATACACAGGATATTTTCCATGCGTTTACATATAGAAGTAAAAACTCATGGTAGTAACAGTGTATTCACATTGAATACAAGTATATTTCATGCAGTTTACATATAGAAGTAAAAACTCATGGTATAACAGTGTATTCACATTGAATACAAGTATAATTCCATGCAGTTTACATATAGAAGTAAAAACTCATGGTATAACAGTGTATTCACATTGAATACAAGTATATTCCATGCAGTTTACATACTAGAAGTAAAAACTCATGGTATAACAGTGTATTCACATTGAATACAAGTATATTCCATGCACTGTTTACATATAGAAGTAAAAACTCATGGTATAACAGTGTATTCACATTGAATACAAGTATATTCCATGCACTGTTTACATATAGAAGTAAAAACTCATGGTATAACAGTGTATTCACATTGAATACAAGTATATTCCATGCAGTTTACATATAGAAGTAAAAACTCATGGTATAACAGTTATTCACATTGAAACAATATATTCCATGCAGTTTACATATAAAAAAACTCATGGTATAACAGTGTATTCACATTGAATACAAGTATATTTCATGCAGTTTACATATAGAAGTAAAAACTCATGGTATAACAGTGTATTCACATTGAATACAAGTATATTTCATGCTGTTTACATATAGAAGTAAAAACTCATGGTATAACAGTGTATTCACATTGAATACAAGTATATTCCATGCAGTTTACATATAGAAGTAAAAACTCATGGTATAACAGTGTATTCACATTGAATACAAGTATATTTGATGCTATTTACATATAGAAGTAAAAACTCATGGTATAACAGTGTATTCACATTGAATACAAGTATATTCCATGCAGTTTACATATAGAAGTAAAAACTCATGGTATAACAGTGTATTCACATTGAATACAAGTATATTTGATGCAGTTTACATATAGAAGTAAAAACTCATGGTATAACAGTGTATTCACATTGAATACAAGTATATTCCATGCAGTTTACATATAGAAGTAAAAACTCATGGTATAACAGTGTATTCACATTGAATACAAGTATATTCCATGCAGTTTACATATAGAAGTAAAAACTCATGGTATAACAGTGTATTCACATTGAATACAAGTATATTCCATGCAGTTTACATATAGAAGTAAAAACTCATGGTATAACAGTGTATTCACATTGAATACAAGTATATTCCATGCAGTTTACATATAGAAGTAAAAACTCATGGTATAACAGTGTATTCACATTGAATACAAGTATATTCCATGCAGTTTACATATAGAAGTAAAAACTCATGGTATAACAGTGTATTCACATTGAATACAAGTATATTTGATGCTGTTTACATATAGAAGTAAAAACTCATGGTATAACAGTGTATTCACATTGAATACAAGTATATGCCATGCAGTTTACATATAGAAGTAAAAACTCATGGTATAACAGTGTATTCACATTGAATACAAGTATATTTGATGCAGTATACATATAGAAGTAAAAACTCATGGTATAACAGTGTATTCACATTGAATACAAGTATATTCCATGCAGTTTACATATAGAAGTAAAAACTCATGGTATAACAGTGTATTCACATTGAATACAAGTATATTCCATGCAGTTTACATATAGAAGTAAAAACTCATGGTATAACAGTGTATTCACGTTGAATACAAGTATATTCCATGCAGTTTACATATAGAAGTAAAAACTCATGGTATAACAGTGTATTCACATTGAATACAAGTAGGAGAGACCGGGGTGAAATGGAACAGGGGGTTAAGTTGAACAGTAGGCTTTCATAATGAAAAACTTGTTAAAAAAATAAAAATTCTTTAGGGTATATGAGAAATGGTATTTTTTATCCTGGGGGTAAATTTAATTGGAGTAGTTGAAATAATTCTCTAGTTATTATCGAAAAAGTAAAATCACTGGTGTGGATGATAAGGAATACTGTTTTATTTTTTTTGTTTTTAAGCAGGGTTATCAAATTAAAATTAAAGTAAGATAGCCATTTTAAAGATTTTTTTTTTTCTATTTAATGGCGTTTTAAAAAAAATTGCTCACTTGTACACCGAGAAAATGTTACTTTTTATGTGACAACTTTTACGGGGTTAAAGTGAACACATTTTCGGGGTTAAATGGAACGCTTTGTAGCGTCAGTAGAAGGAGCTTAAGGAGGGCTTTGTGATGGGGATAGGAGGATAGGTGGGGTTTTGTAAGGAAAGCCAGAATACAGTAAAAATACACGAAGAAAAAATAGTCATACTTTCAAACAATAATTACTCAAGAATAATCTACTTGTTTCTCGCAAACATTGTAATATTCTTGAAGAGAAATGAATTACCTATTTTCCTATAGTTTTTTCAACAGATGTTATTCATCCGTTGCTGAGAAAAATGGCGTTCCATTTTACCCCGGGGTCTGTTCCATTTAACCCCGTCTTTTTTCGGTCGAGTGCAGGTCGAGTGAAAAAAAGCTGAGTTATATTTTCTTTCATATCTCGTTTATTTTTCAATATAAACATAACAAAAAAAATCAGTAGGTAGCCAAGATGTATCTAAACAATACAGAACAAACAAAAATACTAAATTCTATCTATTTTATCAGATATCGTAAGAAATACGGCAGACATAAAAAAATGTTCCATTTCGCCCCGGTCTCCCCTATATTCCATGCAGTTTACATATAGAAGTAAAAACTCATGGTATAACAGTGTATTCACATTGAATACAAGTATATTCCATGCAGTTTACATATAGAAGTAAAAACTCATGGTATAACAGTGTATTCACATTGAATACAAGTATATTCCATGCAGTTTACATATAGAAGTAAAAACTCATGGTATAACAGTGTATTCACATTGAATACAAGTATATTTGATGCAGTTTACATATAGAAGTAAAAACTCATGGTATAACAGTGTATTCACATTGAATACAGGTATATTTGATGCTGTTTACATATAGAAGTAAAAACTCATGGTATAACAGTGTATTCACATTGAATACAAGTATATTCCATGCAGTTTACATATAGAAGTAAAAACTCATGGTATAACAGTGTATTCACATTGAATACAAGTATATTTGATGCTATTTACATATAGAAGTAAAAACTCATGGTATAACAGTGTATTCACATTGAATACAAGTATATTCCATGCAGTTTACATATAGAAGTAAAAACTCATGGTATAACAGTGTATTCACATTGAATACAAGTATATTTGATGCAGTTTACATATAGAAGTAAAAACTCATGGTATAACAGTGTATTCACATTGAATACAAGTATATTCCATGCAGTTTACATATAGAAGTAAAAACTCATGGTATAACAGTGTATTCACATTGAATACAAGTATATTCCATGCAGTTTACATATAGAAGTAAAAACTCATGGTATAACAGTGTATTCACATTGAATACAAGTATATTCCATGCAGTTTACATATAGAAGTAAAAACTCATGGTATAACAGTGTATTCACATTGAATACAAGTATATTCCATGCAGTTTACATATAGAAGTAAAAACTCATGGTATAACAGTGTATTCACATTGAATACAAGTATATTCCATGCAGTTTACATATAGAAGTAAAAACTCATGGTATAACAGTGTATTCACATTGAATACAAGTATATTTGATGCACTGTTTACATATAGAAGTAAAAACTCATGGTATAACAGTGTATTCACATTGAATACAAGTATATTTCATGCTGTTTACATATAGAAGTAAAAACTCATGGTATAACAGTGTATTCACATTGAATACAAGTATATTTCATGCAGTTTACATATAGAAGTAAAAACTCATGGTATAACAGTGTATTCACATTGAATACAAGTATATTCCATGCAGTTTACATATAGAAGTAAAAACTCATGGTATAACAGTGTATTCACATTGAATACAAGTATATTCCATGCAGTTTACATATAGAAGTAAAAACTCATGGTATAACAGTGTATTCACATTGAATACAAGTATATTTGATGCTGTTTACATATAGAAGTAAAAACTCATGGTATAACAGTGTATTCACATTGAATACAAGTATATTCCATGCAGTTTACATATAGAAGTAAAAACTCATGGTATAACAGTGTATTCACATTGAATACAAGTATATTCGATGCTGTTTACATATAGAAGTAAAAACTCATGGTATAACAGTGTATTCACATTGAATACAAGTATATTCCATGCAGTTTACATATAGAAGTAAAAACTCATGGTATAACAGTGTATTCACATTGAATACAAGTATATTTGATGCAGTTTACATATAGAAGTAAAAACTCATGGTATAACAGTGTATTCACATTGAATACAAGTATATTCCATGCAGTTTACATATAGAAGTAAAAACTCATGGTATAACAGTGTATTCACATTGAATACAAGTATATTCCATGCAGTTTACTTATATAGAAGTAAAAACTCATGGTATAACAGTGTATTCACATTGAATACAAGTATATTCCATGCAGTTTACATATAGAAGTAAAAACTCATGGTATAACAGTGTATTCACATTGAATACAAGTATATTCCATGCAGTTTACATATAGAAGTAAAAACTCATGGTATAACAGTGTATTCACATTGAATACAAGTATATTCCATGCAGTTTACATATAGAAGTAAAAACTCATGGTATAACAGTGTATTCACATTGAATACAAGTATATTTGATGCAGTTTACATATAGAAGTAAAAACTCATGGTATAACAGTGTATTCACATTGAATACAAGTATATTCCATGCAGTTTACATATAGAAGTAAAAACTCATGGTATAACAGTGTATTCACATTGAATACAAGTATATTCCATGCAGTTTACATATAGAAGTAAAAACTCATGGTATAACAGTGTATTCACATTGAATACAAGTATATTTGCATGCTGTTTACATATAGAAGTAAAAACTCATGGTATAACAGTGTATTCACATTGAATACAAGTATATTCCATGCAGTTTACATATAGAAGTAAAAACTCATGGTATAACAGTGTATTCACATTGAATACAAGTATATTCCATGCAGTTTACATATAGAAGTAAAAACTCATGGTATAACAGTGTATTCACATTGAATACAAGTATATTCCATGCAGTTTACATATAGAAGTAAAAACTCATGGTATAACAGTGTATTCACATTGAATACAAGTATATTCCATGCAGTTTACATATAGAAGTAAAAACTCATGGTATAACAGTGTATTCACATTGAATACAAGTATATTTGATGCTGTTTACATATAGAAGTAAAAACTCATGGTATAACAGTGTATTCACATTGAATACAAGTATATTCCATGCAGTTTACATATAGAAGTAAAAACTCATGGTATAACAGTGTATTCACATTGAATACAAGTATATTTGATGCAGTTTACATATAGAAGTAAAAACTCATGGTATAACAGTGTATTCACATTGAATACAAGTATATTCCATGCAGTTTACATATAGAAGTAAAAACTCATGGTATAACAGTGTATTCACATTGAATACAAGTATATTCCATGCAGTTTACATATAGAAGTAAAAACTCATGGTATAACAGTGTATTCACATTGAATACAAGTATATTCCATGCAGTTTACATATAGAAGTAAAAACTCATGGTATAACAGTGTATTCACATTGAATACAAGTATATTCCATGCAGTTTACATATAGAAGTAAAAACTCATGGTATAACAGTGTATTCACATTGAATACAAGTATATTCCATGCAGTTTACATATAGAAGTAAAAACTCATGGTATAACAGTGTATTCACATTGAATACAAGTATATTCCATGCTGTTTACATATAGAAAGTAAAAACTCATGGTATAACAGTGTATTCACATTGAATACAAGTATATTCCATGCTGTTTACATATAGAAGTAAAAACTCATGGTATAACAGTGTATTCACATTGAATACAAGTATATTCCATGCAGTTTACATATAGAAGTAAAAACTCATGGTATAACAGTGTATTCACATTGAATACAAGTATATTCCATGCAGTTTACATATAGAAGTAAAAACTCATGGTATAACAGTGTATTCACATTGAATACAAGTATATTTCATGCTGTTTACATATAGAAGTAAAAACTCATGGTATAACAGTGTATTCACATTGAATACAAGTATATTCCATGCAGTTTACATATAGAAGTAAAAACTCATGGTATAACAGTGTATTCACATTGAATACAAGTATATTCCATGCAGTTTACATATAGAAGTAAAAACTCATGGTATAACAGTGTATTCACATTGAATACAAGTATATTCCATGCAGTTTACATATAGAAGTAAAAACTCATGGTATAACAGTGTATTCACATTGAATACAAGTATATTCCATGCAGTTTACATATAGAAGTAAAAACTCATGGTATAACAGTGTATTCACATTGAATACAAGTATATTCCATGCAGTTTACATATAGAAGTAAAAACTCATGGTATAACAGTGTATTCACATTGAATACAAGTATATTCCATGCAGTTTACATATAGAAGTAAAAACTCATGGTATAACAGTGTATTCACATTGAATACAAGTATATTTCATGCAGTTTACATATAGAAGTAAAAACTCATGGTATAACAGTGTATTCACATTGAATACAAGTATATTCCATGCAGTTTACATATAGAAGTAAAAACTCATGGTATAACAGTGTATTCACATTGAATACAAGTATATTCCATGCAGTTTACATATAAAAGTAAAAACTCATGGTATAACAGTGTATTCACATTGAATACAAGTATATTCCATGCAGTTTACATATAGAAGTAAAAACTCATGGTATAACAGTGTATTCACATTGAATACAAGTATATTCCATGCAGTTTACATATAGAAGTAAAAACTCATGGTATAACAGTGTATTCACATTGAATACAAGTATATTCCATGCAGTTTACATATAGAAGTAAAAACTCATGGTATAACAGTGTATTCACATTGAATACAAGTATATTTGATGCCGGTTTACATATAGAAGTAAAAACTCATGGTATAACAGTGTATTCACATTGAATAACAAGTATATTCCATGCAGTTTACATATAGAAGTAAAAACTCATGGTATAACAGTGTATTCACATTGAATACAAGTATATTCCATGCAGTTTACATATAGAAGTAAAAACTCATGGTATAACAGTGTATTCACATTGAATACAAGTATATTTCATGCTGTTTACATATAGAAGTAAAAACTCATGGTATAACAGTGTATTCACATTGAATACAAGTATATTCCATGCTGTTTACATATAGAAGTAAAAACTCATGGTATAACAGTGTATTCACATTGAATACAAGGTATATTCCATGCAGTTTACATATAGAAGTAAAAACTCATGGTATAACAGTGTATTCACATTGAATACAAGTATATTCCATGCAGTTTACATATAGAAGTAAAAACTCATGGTATAACAGTGTATTCACATTGAATACAAGTATATTCCATGCAGTTTACATATAGAAGTAAAAACTCATGGTATAACAGTGTATTCACATTGAATACAAGTATATTCCATGCAGTTTACATATAGAAGTAAAAACTCATGGTATAACAGTGTATTCACATTGAATACAAGTATATTCCATGCAGTTTCACATATAGAAGTAAAAACTCATGGTATAACAGTGTATTCACATTGAATACAAGTATATTTCATGCAGTTTACATATAGAAGTAAAAACTCATGGTATAACAGTGTATTCACATTGAATACAAGTATATTCGATGCTGTTTACATATAGAAGTAAAAACTCATGGTATAACAGTGTATTCACATTGAATACAAGTATATTCCATGCAGTTTACATATAGAAGTAAAAACTCATGGTATAACAGTGTATTCACATTGAATACAAGTATATTTCATGCAGTTTACATATAGAAGTAAAAACTCATGGTATAACAGTGTATTCACATTGAATACAAGTATATTCCATGCAGTTTACATATAGAAGATAAAACTCACTCATGGTATAACAGTGTATTCACATTGAATACAAGTATATTCCATGCAGTTTACATATAGAAGTAAAAACTCATGGTATAACAGTGTATTCACATTGAATACAAGTATATTCCATGCAGTTTACATATAGAAGTAAAAACTCATGGTATAACAGTGTATTCACATTGAATACAAGTATATTTGATGCTGTTTACATATAGAAGTTTACTATATAAATAAAAACTCATGAAACAGTATATTACAGTGTTTACATATAAATAAAAACTATTCACATTGAATACAAGTATATTCATGAAGTATATTTGATGCTGTTTACATATAGAAGTAAAAACTCATGGTATAACAGTGTATTCACATTGAATACAAGTATATTCCATGCAGTTTACATATAGAAGTAAAAACTCATGGTATAACAGTGTATTCACATTGAATACAAGTATATTCCATGCAGTTTACATATAGAAGTAAAAACTCATGGTATAACAGTGTATTCACATTGAATACAAGTATATTCCATGCAGTTTACATATAGAAGTAAAAACTCATGGTATAACAGTGTATTCACATTGAATACAAGTATATTTGATGCTGTTTACATATAGAAGTAAAAACTCATGGTATAACAGTGTATTCACATTGAATACAAGTATATTCCATGCAGTTTACATATAGAAGTAAAAACTCATGGTATAACAGTGTATTCACATTGAATACAAGTATATTCCATGCAGTTTACATATAGAAGTAAAAACTCATGGTATAACAGTGTATTCACATTGAATACAAGTATATTCCATGCAGTTTACATATAAGAAGTAAAAACTCATGGTATAACAGTGTATTCACATTGAATACAAGTATATTCCATGCAGTTTACATATAGAAGTAAAAACTCATGGTATAACAGTGTATTCACATTGAATACAAGTATATTTCATGCTGTTTACATATAGAAGTAAAAACTCATGAGTATAACAGTAGGTATTCACATTGAATACAAGTATATTTCATGCTGTTTACATATAGAAGTAAAAACTCATGGTATAACAGTGTATTCACATTGAATACAAGTATATTCCATGAGCTGTTTACATATAAGAAGTAAAAACTCATGGTATAACAGTGTATTCACATTGAATACAAGTATATTCCATGCAGTTTACATATAGAAAGTAAAAACTCATGGTATAACAGTGTATTCACATTGAATACAAGTATATTCCATGCAGTTTACATATAGAAGTAAAAACTCATGGTATAACAGTGTATTCACATTGAATACAAGTATATTCCATGCAGTTTACATATAGAAGTAAAAACTCATGGTATAACAGTGTATTCCACATTGAATACAAGTATATTTCATGCTGTTTACATATAGAAGTAAAAACTCATGGTATAACAGTGTATTCACATTGAATACAAGTATATTCCATGCAGTTTACATATAAGAAGTAAAAACTCATGGTATAACAGTGTATTCACATTGAATACAAGTATATTTCATGCAGTTTACATATAGAAAAAAACTCATGGTATAACAGTGTATTCACATTGAATACAAGTATATTCCATGCAGTTTACATATAAAAGTAAAAACTCATGGTATAACAGTGTATTCACATTGAATACAAGTATATTCCATGCAGTTTACATATAGAAGTAAAAACTCATGGTATAACAGTGTATTCACATTGAATACAAGTATATTTCATGCAGTTTACATATAGAAGTAAAAACTCATGGTATAACAGTGTATTCACATTGAATACAAGTATATTCCATGCAGTTTACATATAGTAAGAAAACTCATGGTATAACAGTGTATTCACATTGAATACAAGTATATTCCATGCAGTTTACATATAGAAGTAAAAACTCATGGTATAACAGTGTATTCACATTGAATACAAGTATATTCCATGCAGTTTACATATAGAAGTAAAAACTCATGGTATAACAGTGTATTCACATTGAATACAAAGTATATTCCATGCAGTTTACATATAGAAGTAAAAACTCATGGTATAACAGTGTATTCACATTGAATACAAGTATATTCCATGCAGTTTACATATAGAAGTAAAAACTCATGGTATAACAGTGTATTCACATTGAATACAAGTATATTCCATGCAGTTTACATATAGAAGTAAAAACTCATGGTATAACAGTGTATTCACATTGAATACAAGTATATTCCATGCAGTTTACATATAGAAGTAAAAACTCATGGTATAACAGTGTATTCACATTGAATACAAGTATATAATTCCATGCAGTTTACATATAGAAGTAAAAACTCATGGTATAACAGTGTATTCACATTGAATACAAGTATATTCCATGCAGTTTACATATAGAAAAAAAAAACTCATGGTATAACAGTGTATTCACATTGAATACAAGTATATTTCATGCAGTTTACATATAGAAGTAAAAACTCATGGTATAACAGTGTATTCACATTGAATACAAGTATATTCGATGCTGTTTACATATAGAAGTAAAAACTCATGGTATAACAGTGTATTCACATTGAATACAAGTATATTCCATGATGCAGTTTACATATAGAAGTAAAAACTCATGGTATAACAGTGTATTCACATTGAATACAAGTATATTCCATGCAGTTTACATATAGAAGTAAAAACTCATGGTATAACAGTGTATTCACATTGAATACAAGTATATTTCATGCAGTTTACATATAGAAGTAAAAACTCATGGTATAACAGTGTATTCACATTGAATACAAGTATATTCCATGCAGTTTACATATAGAAGTAAAAACTCATGGTATAACAGTGTATTCACATTGAATACAAGTATATTTCCATGCAGTTTACATATAGAAGTAAAAACTCATGGTATAACAGTGTATTCACATTGAATACAAGTATATTTCATGCTGTTTACATATAGAAGTAAAAACTCATGGTATAACAGTGTATTCACATTGAATACAAGTATATTTCATGCTGTAGTTTACATATAGAAGTAAAAACTCATGGTATAACAGTGTATTCACATTGAATACAAGTATATTCCATGCAGTTTACATATAGAAGTAAAAACTCATGGTATAACAGTGTATTCACATTGAATACAAGTATATTCCATGCAGTTTACATATAGAAGTAAAAACTCATGGTATAACAGTGTATTCACATTGAATACAAGTATATTCCATGCAGTTTACATATAGAAGTAAAAACTCATGGTATAACAGTGTATTCACATTGAATACAAGTATATTTCATGCTGTTTACATATAGAAGTAAAAACTCATGGTATAACAGTGTATTCACATTGAATACAAGTATATTCCATGCAGTTTACATATAAAAGTAAAAACTCATGGTATAACAGTGTATTCACATTGAATACAAGTATATTTCATGCAGTTTACATATAGAAGTAAAAACTCATGGTATAACAGTGTATTCACATTGAATACAAGTATATTCCATGCAGTTTACATATAGAAGTAAAAACTCATGGTATAACAGTGTATTCACATTGAATACAAGTATATTCCATGCAGTTTACATATAGAAGTAAAAACTCATGGTATAACAGTGTATTCACATTGAATACAAGTATATTCCATGCAGTTTACATATAGAAGTAAAAACTCATGGTATAACAGTGTATTCACATTGAATACAAGTATATTCCATGCTGTTTACATATAGAAGTAAAAACTCATGGTATAACAGTGTATTCACATTGAATACAAGTATATTCCATGCAGTTTACATATAGAAGTAAAAACTCATGGTATAACAGTGTATTCACATTGAATACAAGTATATTCCATGCAGTTTACATATAGAAGTAAAAACTCATGGTATAACAGTGTATTCACATTGAATACAAGTATATTCCATGCAGTTTACATATAAAAGTAAAAACTCATGGTATAACAGTGTATTCACATTGAATACAAGTATATTCCATGCAGTTTACATATAGAAGTAAAAACTCATGGTATAACAGTGTATTCACATTGAATACAAGTATAATTGCATGCTGTTTACATATAGAAGTAAAAACTCATGGTATAACAGTGTATTCACATTGAATACAAGTATATTCCATGCAGTTTACATATATAAGTAAAAACTCATGGTATAACAGTGTATTCACATTGAATACAAGTATATTTCATGCAGTTTACATATAGAAGAATAAAAACTCATGGTATAACAGTGTATTCACATTGAATACAAGTATATTCCATGCAGTTTACATATAGAAGTAAAAACTCATGGTATAACAGTGTATTCACATTGAATACAAGTATATTCCATGCAGTTTACATATAGAAGTAAAAACTCATGGTATAACAGTGTATTCACATTGAATACAAGTATATTCCATGCAGTTTACATATAGAAGTAAAAACTCATGGTATAACAGTGTATTCACATTGAATACAAGTATATTCCATGCAGTTTACATATAGAAGTAAAAACTCATGGTATAACAGTGTATTCACATTGAATACAAGTATATTCCATGCAGTTTACATATAGAAGTAAAAACTCATGGTATAACAGTGTATTCACATTGAATACAAGTATATTCCATGCTGTTTACATATAGAAGTAAAAACTCATGGTATAACAGTGTATTCACATTGAATACAAGTATATTCCATGCTGTTTACATATAGAAGTAAAAACTCATGGTATAACAGTGTATTCACATTGAATACAAGTATATTCCATGCAGTTTACATATAGAAATAAAAACTCATGGTATAACAGTGTATTCACATTGAATACAAGTATATTCCATGCAGTTTACATATAGAAGTAAAAACTCATGGTATAACAGTGTATTCACATTGAATACAAGTATATTTCATGCTGTTTACATATAGAAGTAAAAACTCATGGTATAACAGTGTATTCACATTGAATACAAGTATATTCCATGCAGTTTACATATAGAAGTAAAAACTCATGGTATAACAGTGTATTCACATTGAATACAAGTATATTCCATGCAGCTTTTACATATAGAAGTAAAAACTCATGGTATAACAGTGTATTCACATTGAATACAAGTATATTCCATGCAGTTTACATATAGAAGTAAAAACTCATGGTATAACAGTGTATTCACATTGAATACAAGTATATTCCATGCAGTTTACATATAGAAGTAAAAACTCATGGTATAACAGTGTATTCACATTGAATACAAGTATATTTTTCCATGCTGTTTACATATAGAAGTAAAAACTCATGGTATAACAGTGTATTCACATTGAATACAAGTATATTCCATGCAGTTTACATATAGAAGTAAAAACTCATGGTATAACAGTGTATTCACATTGAATACAAGTATATTCCATGCAGTTTACATATAGAAGTAAAAACTCATGGTATAACAGTGTATTCACATTGAATACAAGTATATTCCATGCAGTTTACATATAGAAGTAAAAACTCATGGTATAACAGTGTATTCACATTGAATACAAGTATATTCCATGCAGTTTACATATAGAAGTAAAAACTCATGGTATAACAGTGTATTCACATTGAATACAAGTATATTCCATGCAGTTTACATATAGAAGTAAAAACTCATGGTATAACAGTGTATTCACATTGAATACAAGTATATTCCATGCAGTTTACATATAGAAGTAAAAACTCATGGTATAACAGTGTATTCACATTGAATACAAGTTATATTCCATGCAGTTTACATATAGAAGTAAAAACTCATGGTATAACAGTGTATTCACATTGAATACAAGTATATTTCATGCAGTTTACATATAGAAGTAAAAACTCATGGTATAACAGTGTATTCACATTGAATACAAGTATATTCCATGCAGTTTACATATAGAAGTAAAAACTCATGGTATAACAGTGTATTCACATTGAATACAAGTATATTCCATGCAGTTTACATATAGAACTAAAAACTCATGGTATAACAGTGTATTCACATTGAATACAAGTATATTCCATGCAGTTTACATATAGAAGTAAAAACTCATGGTATAACAGTGTATTCACATTGAATACAAGTATATTCCTGATGCTGTTTACATATAGAAGTAAAAACTCATGGTATAACAGTGTATTCACATTGAATACAAGTATATTCCATGCAGTTTACATATAGAAGTAAAAAACTCATGGTATAACAGTGTATTCACATTGAATACAAGTATATTCCATGCAGTTTTACATATAGAAGTAAAAACTCATGGTATAACAGTGTATTCACATTGAATACAAGTATATTCCATGCAGTTTACATATAGAAGTAAAAACTCATGGTATAACAGTGTATTCACATTGAATACAAGTATATTCCATGCAGTTTACATATAGAAGTAAAAACTCATGGTATAACAGTGTATTCACATTGAATACAAGTATATTCCATGCAGTTTACATATAGAAGTAAAAACTCATGGTATAACAGTGTATTCACATTGAATACAAGTATATTTCATGCTGTTTACATATAGAAGTAAAAACTCATGGTATAACAGTGTATTCACATTGAATACAAGTATATTCCATGCAGTTTACATATAGAAGTAAAAACTCATGGTATAACAGTGTATTCACATTGAATACAAGTATATTCCATGCTGTTTACATATAGAAGTAAAAACTCATGGTATAACAGTGTATTCACATTGAATACAAGTATATTCCATGCAGTTTACATATAAGAAGTAAAAACTCATGGTATAACAGTGTATTCACATTGAATACAAGTATATTCCATGCAGTTTACATATAGAAGTAAAAACTCATGGTATAACAGTGTATTCACATTGAATACAAGTATATTCCATGCAGTTTACATATAGAAGTAAAAACTCATGGTATAACAGTGTATTCACATTGAATACAAGTATATTCCATGCAGTTTACATATAGAAGTAAAAACTCATGGTATAACAGTGTATTCACATTGAATACAAGTATATTCCATGCAGTTTACATATAGAAGTAAAAACTCATGGTATAACAGTGTATTCACATTGAATACAAGTATATTTCATGCTGTTTACATATAGAAGTAAAAACTCATGGTATAACAGTGTATTCACATTGAATACAAGTATATTCCATGCAGTTTACATATAGAAGTAAAAACTCATGGTATAACAGTGTATTCACATTGAATACAAGTATATTCCATGCAGTTTACATATAGAAGTAAAAACTCATGGTATAACAGTGTATTCACATTGAATACAAGTATATTCCAATGCAGTTTACATATAGAAGTAAAAACTCATGGTATAACAGTGTATTCACATTGAATACAAGTATATTCCATGCAGTTTACATATAGAAGTAAAAACTCATGGTATAACAGTGTATTCACATTGAATACAAGTATATTTCATGCTGTTTACATATAGAAAAAAACTCATGGTATAACAGTGTATTCACATTGAATACAAGTATATTCCATGCAGTTTACATATAGAAGTAAAAACTCATGGTATAACAGTGTATTCACATTGAATACAAGTATATTTCATGCTGTTTACATATAGAAGTAAAAACTCATGGTATAACAGTGTATTCACATTGAATACAAGTATATTCCATGCTCAGTTTACATATAGAAGTAAAAACTCATGGTATAACAGTGTATTCACATTGAATACAAGTATATTCCATGCAGTTTACATATAGAAGTAAAAACTCATGGTATAACAGTGTATTCACATTGAATACAAGTATATTCCATGCAGTTTACATATAGAAGTAAAAACTCATGGTATAACAGTGTATTCACATTGAATACAAGTATATTCCATGCAGTTTACATATAGAAGTAAAAACTCATGGTATAACAGTGTATTCACATTGAATACAAGTATATTTCATGCTGTTTACATATAGAAGTAAAAACTCATGGTATAACAGTGTATTCACATTGAATACAAGTATATTCCATGCAGTTTACATATAGAAGTAAAAACTCATGGTATAACAGTGTATTCACATTGAATACAAGTATATTTCATGCAGTTTACATATAGAAGTAAAAACTCATGGTATAACAGTGTATTCACATTGAATACAAGTATATTCCATGCAGTTTACATATAGAAGTAAAAACTCATGGTATAACAGTGTATTCACATTGAATACAAGTATATTTCCATGCAGTTTACATATAGAAGTAAAAACTCATGGTATAACAGTGTATTCACATTGAATACAAGTATATTCCATGCAGTTTACATATAGAAGTAAAAACTCATGGTATAACAGTGTATTCACATTGAATACAAGTATATTCCATGCTGTTTACATATAGAAGTAAAAACTCATGGTATAACAGTGTATTCACATTGAATACAAGTATATTCCATGCAGTTTACATATAGAAGTAAAAACTCATGGTATAACAGTGTATTCACATTGAATACAAGTATATTTCATGCAGTTTACATATAGAAGTAAAAACTCATGGTATAACAGTGTATTCACATTGAATACAAGTATATTCCATGCAGTTTACATATAGAAGTAAAAACTCATGGTATAACAGTGTATTCACATTGAATACAAGTATATTCCATGCAGTTTACATATAGAAGTAAAAACTCATGGTATAACAGTGTATTCACATTGAATACAAGTATATTCCATGCAGTTTACATATAGAATAAAAACTCATGGTATAACAGTGTATTCACATTGAATACAAGTATATTCCATGCAGTTTACATATAGAAGTAAAAACTCATGGGTATAACAGTGTATTCACATTGAATACAAGTATATTCCATGCAGTTTACATATAGAAGTAAAAACTCATGGTATAACAGTGTATTCACATTGAATACAAGTATATTTCATGCAGTTTACATATAGAAGTAAAAACTCATGGTATAACAGTGTATTCACATTGAATACAAGTATATTCCATGCAGTTTACATATATAAGTAAAAACTCATGGTATAACAGTGTATTCACATTGAATACAAGTATATTTCCATGCAGTTTACATATAGAAGTAAAAACTCATGGTATAACAGTGTATTCACATTGAATACAAGTATATTCCATGCAGTTTACATATAGAAGTAAAAACTCATGGTATAACAGTGTATTCACATTGAATACAAGTATATTTCCATGCTGTTTACATATAGAATAAAAACTCATGGTATAACAGTGTATTCACATTGAATACAAGTATATTCCACTGCACGTTTACATATAGAAGTAAAAACTCATGGTATAACAGTGTATTCACATTGAATACAAGTATATTCCATGCAGTTTACATATAGAAGTAAAAACTCATGGTATAACAGTGTATTCACATTGAATACAAGTATATTCCATGCAGTTTACATATAGAATAAAAACTCATGGTATAACAGTGTATTCACATTGAATACAAGTATATTCCATGCAGTTTACATATAGAAGTAAAAACTCATGGTATAACAGTGTATTCACATTGAATACAAGTATATTCCATGCAGTTTACATATAGAAGTAAAAACTCATGGTATAACAGTGTATTCACATTGAATACAAGTATATTTGATGCTGTTTACATATAGAAGTAAAAACTCATGGTATAACAGTGTATTCACATTGAATACAAGTATATTCCATGCAGTTTACATATAGAAGTAAAAACTCATGGTATAACAGTGTATTCACATTGAATACAAGTATATTTCATGCTGTTTACATATAGAAGTAAAAACTCATGGTATAACAGTGTATTCACATTGAATACAAGTATATTCCATGCAGTTTACATATAGAAGTAAAAACTCATGGTATAACAGTGTATTCACATTGAATACAAGTATATTTGATGCAGTTTACATATAGAAGTAAAAACTCATGGTATAACAGTGTATTCACATTGAATACAAGTATATTCCATGCAGTTTACATATAGAAGTAAAAACTCATGGTATAACAGTGTATTCACATTGAATACAAGTATATTCCATGCAGTTTACATATAGAAGTAAAAACTCATGGTATAACAGTGTATTCACATTGAATACAAGGTATATTCCATGCAGTTTACATATAGAAGTAAAAACTCATGGTATAACAGTGTATTCACATTGAATACAAGTATATTTCATGCTGTTTACATATAGAAGTAAAAACTCATGGTATAACAGTGTATTCACATTGAATACAAGTATATTTCATGCAGGTTTACATATAGAAGTAAAAACTCATGGTATAACAGTGTATTCACATTGAATACAAGTATATTCCATGCAGTTTACATATAGAAGTAAAAACTCATGGTATAACAGTGTATTCACATTGAATACAAGTATATTCCATGCAGTTTACATATAGAAGTAAAAACTCATGGTATAACAGTGTATTCACATTGAATACAAGTATATTCCATGCAGTTTACATATAGAAGTAAAAACTCATGGTATAACAGTGTTATTCACATTGAATACAAGTATATTTCATGCTGTTTACATATAGAAGTAAAAACTCATGGTATAACAGTGTATTCACATTGAATACAAGTATATTCCATGCAGTTTACATATAGAAGTAAAAACTCATGGTATAACAGTGTATTCACATTGAATACAAGTATATTCCATGCTGTTTACATATAGAAGTAAAAACTCATGGTATAACAGTGTATTCACATTGAATACAAGTATATTCCATGCAGTTTACATATAGAAGTAAAAACTCATGGTATAACAGTGTATTCACATTGAATACAAGTATATTCCATGCAGTTTACATATAGAAGTAAAAACTCATGGTATAACAGTGTATTCACATTGAATACAAGTATATTCCATGCAGTTTACATATAGAAGTAAAAACTCATGGTATAACAGTGTATTCACATTGAATACAAGTATATTCCATGCAGTTTACATATATAAATAAAAACTCATGGTATAACAGTGTATTCACATTGAATACAAGTATATTCCATGCAGTTTACATATAGAAGTAAAAACTCATGGTATAACAGTGTATTCACATTGAATACAAGTATATTTCCATGCAGTTTACATATAGAAGTAAAAACTCATGGTATAACAGTGTATTCACATTGAATACAAGTATATTCCATGCAGTTTACATATAGAAGTAAAAACTCATGGTATAACAGTGTATTCACATTGAATACAAGTATATTTCCATGCAGTTTACATATAGAAGTAAAAACTCATGGTATAACAGTGTATTCACATTGAATACAAGTATATTCCATGCAGTTTACATATAGAAGTAAAAACTCATGGTATAACAGTGTATTCACATTGAATACAAGTATATTCCATGCAGTTTACATATAGAAGTAAAAACTCATGGTATAACAGTGTATTCACATTGAATACAAGTATATTTGATGCTGTTTACATATAGAAGTAAAAACTCATGGTATAACAGTGTATTCACATTGAATACAAGTATATTCCATGCAGTTTACATATAGAAGTAAAAACTCATGGTATAACAGTGTATTCACATTTGAATACAAGTATATTCCATGCAGTTTACATATAGAAGTAAAAACTCATGGTATAACAGTGTATTCACATTGAATACAAGTATATTCCATGCAGTTTACATATAGAAGTAAAAACTCATGGTATAACAGTGTATTCACATTGAATACAAGTATATTCCATGCAGTTTACATATAGAAGTAAAAACTCATGGTATAACAGTGTATTCACATTGAATACAAGTATATTCCATGCAGTTTACATATAGAAGTAAAAACTCATGGTATAACAGTGTATTCACATTGAATACAAGTATATTCCATGCAGTTTACATATAGAAGTAAAAACTCATGGTATAACAGTGATATTCACATTGAATACAAGTATATTCCATGCAGTTTACATATAGAAGTAAAAACTCATGGTATAACAGTGTATTCACATTGAATACAAGTATATTCCATGCTGTTTACATATAGAAGTAAAAACTCATGGTATAACAGTGTATTCACATTGAATACAAGTATATTTCATGCTGTTTACATATAGAAGTAAAAACTCATGGTATAACAGTGTATTCACATTGAATACAAGTATATTCCATGCAGTTTACATATAGAAGTAAAAACTCATGGTATAACAGTGTATTCACATTGAATACAAGTATATTCCATGCAGTTTACATATAGAAGTAAAAACTCATGGTATAACAGTGTATTCACATTGAATACAAGTATATTTGATGCTGGTTTACATATAGAAGTAAAAACTCATGGTATAACAGTGTATTCACATTGAATACAAGTATATTCCATGCAGTTTACATATAAGAAGTAAAAACTCATGGTATAACAGTGTATTCACATTGAATACAAGTATATTCCATGCAGTTTACATATAGAAGTAAAAACTCATGGTATAACAGTGTATTCACATTGAATACAAGTATATTCCATGCAGTTTACATATAGAAGTAAAAACTCATGGTATAACAGTGTATTCACATTGAATACAAGTATATTCCATGCAGTTTACATATAGAAGTAAAAACTCATGGTATAACAGTGTATTCACATTGAATACAAGTATATTTGATGCTGTTTACATATAGAAGTAAAAACTCATGGTATAACAGTGTATTCACATTGAATACAAGTATATTCCATGCAGTTTACATATAGAATAAAAACTCATGGTATAACAGTGTATTCACATTGAATACAAGTATATTTCCATGCAGTTTACATATAGAAGTAAAAACTCATGGTATAACAGTGTATTCACATTGAATACAAGTATATTCCATGCAGTTTACATATAGAAGTAAAAACTCATGGTATAACAGTGTATTCACATTGAATACAAGTATATTCCATGCAGTTTACATATAGAAGTAAAAACTCATGGTATAACAGTGTATTCACATTGAATACAAGTATATTCCATGCAGTTTACATATAGAAGTAAAAACTCATGGTATAACAGTGTATTCACATTGAATACAAGTATATTCCATGCAGTTTACATATAGAAGTAAAAACTCATGGTATAACAGTGTATTCACATTGAATACAAGTATAATTCCATGCAGTTTACATATAGAAGTAAAAACTCATGGTATAACAGTGTATTCACATTGAATACAAGTATATTTCATGCTGTTTACATATAGAAGTAAAAACTCATGGTATAACAGTGTATTCACATTGAATACAAGTATATTCCATGCAGTTTACATATAGAAGTAAAAACTCATGGTATAACAGTGTATTCACATTGAATACAAGTATATTCCATGCAGTTTACATATAGAAGTAAAAACTCATGGTATAACAGTGTATTCACATTGAATACAAGTATATTCCATGGCAGTTTACATATAGAAGTAAAAACTCATGGTATAACAGTGTATTCACATTGAATACAAGTATATTTCATGCTGTTTACATATAGAAGTAAAAACTCATGGTATAACAGTGTATTCACATTGAATACAAGTATATTCCATGCAGTTTACATATAGAAGTAAAAACTCATGGTATAACAGTGTATTCACATTGAATACAAGTATATTCCATGCAGTTTACATATAGAAGTAAAAACTCATGGTATAACAGTGTATTCACATTGAATACAAGTATATTCCATGCAGTTTACATATAGAAATAAAAACTCATGGTATAACAGTGTATTCACATTGAATACAAGTATATTTGCATGCTGTTTACATATAGAAGTAAAAACTCATGGTATAACAGTGTATTCACATTGAATACAAGTATATTCCATGCAGTTTACATATAGAAGTAAAAACTCATGGTATAACAGTGTATTCACATTGAATACAAGTATATTTCCATGCTGTTTACATATAGAAGTAAAAACTCATGGTATAACAGTGTATTCACATTGAATACAAGTATATTCCATGCAGTTTACATATAGAAGTAAAAACTCATGGTATAACAGTGTATTCACATTGAATACAAGTATATTCCATGCAGTTTACATATAGAAGTAAAAACTCATGGTATAACAGTGTATTCACATTGAATACAAGTATATTTGATGCTGTTTACATATAGAAGTAAAAACTCATGGTATAACAGTGTATTCACATTGAATACAAGTATATTCCATGCAGTTTACATATAGAAGTAAAAACTCATGGTATAACAGTGTATTCACATTGAATACAAGTATATTCCATGCAGTTTACATATAGAAGTAAAAACTCATGGTATAACAGTGTATTCACATTGAATACAAGTATATTCCATGCAGTTTACATATAGAAGTAAAACTCT
>NW_025533370.1:0-33259 GCF_020631705.1 Daphnia magna | reverse complement strand
GTATACTTAAAGTATATTCCATGCAGTTTACTTATAGAAGTAAAAACTTATGGTATAACAGTGTATTCACATTGAATACAAGTATATTCCATGCAGTTACATATAGAAGTAAACACTCATGGTATAACAGTGTATTCACATTGAATACAAGTTTATTCCATGCAGTTTACATATAGAAGTAAAAACTCATGGGATAACAGTGTATTCACATTGAATACAAGTATATTATATGCAGTTTACATATAGAAGTAAAAACTCATGGTATAACAGTGTATTCACATTGAATACATGTTTATTCCATGCAGTTTACATATAGAAGTAAAAACTCATGGTATAACAGTGTATTCACATTGAATACAAGTATATTCCATGCAGTTTACTTATAGAAGTAAAAACTTATGGTATAACAGTGTATTCACATTGAATACAAGTATATTCCATGCAGTTACATATAGAAGTAAAAACTCATGGTATAACAGTGTATTCACATTGAATACAAGTATATTGCATGCAGTTTACATATAGAAGTAAAAACTCATGGTATAACAGTGTATTCACATTGAATACAAGTATATTCCATGCAGTTTACATATAGAAATTAAAACTCATGGTATAACAGTGTATTCACATTGAATACAAGTATATTTGATGCTGTTTACATATAGAAGTAAAAACTCATGGTATAACAGGTGTATTCACATTGAATACAAGTATATTCCATGCATGCATGTTAAATAAAAAAACTCATGGTATAACAGTGTATTCACATTGAATACAAGTATATTCCATGCAGTTTACAATATAGAAGTAGAAACTCATGGTATAACAGTGTATTCACATTGAATACAAGTATATTTGATGCTGTTTACATATAGAAGTTAAAACTCATGGTATAACAGTGTATTTACATTGAATACAAGTATATTCCATGCAGTTTACATATAGAAGTAAAAACTCATGGTATAACAGTGTATTCACATTGAATACAAGTATATTCCATGCAGTTTACATATAGAATTAAAAACTCATGGTATAACAGTGTATTCACATTGAATACAAGTATATTTGATGCTGTTTACATATAGAAGTAAAAACTCATGGTATAACAGTGTATTCACATTGAATACAAGTATATTCCATGCAGTTTACATATAGAAGTAAAAACTCATGGTATAACAGTGTATTCACATTGAATACAAGTATATTTGATGCTGTTTACATATAGAAGTAAAAACTCATGGTATAACAGTGTATTCACATTGAATACAAGTATATTTGATGCTGTTTACATATAGAAGTAAAAACTCATGGTATAACAGTGTATTCACATTGAATACAAGTATATTCCATGCAGTTTACATATAGAATTTAAAACTCATGGTATAACAGTGTATTCACATTGAATACAAGTATATTTGATGCAGTATACATATAGAAGTAAAAACTCATGGTATAACAGTGTATTCACATTGAATACAAGTATATTCCATGCAGTTTACATATAGAAGTAAAAACTCATGGTATAACAGTGTATTCACATTGAATACAAGTATATTTGATGCTGTTTACATATAGAAGTAAAAACTCATGGTATAACAGTGTATTCACATTGAATACAAGTATATTCCATGCAGTTTACATATAGAAGTAAAAACTCATGGTATAACAGTGTATTCACATTGAATACAAGTATATTCGATGCTGTTTACATATAGAAGTAAAAACTCATGGTATAACAGTGTATTCACATTGAATACAAGTATATTTGATGCTGTTTACATATAGAGGTCAAAAACTCATGGTATAACAGTGTATTCAGCATTGAATACAAGTATATTCCATGCAGTTTACATATAGAATTAAAAACTCATGGTATAACAGTGTATTCACATTGAATACAAGTATATTCCTGATGCAGTTTACATATAGAAGTAAAAACTCATGGTATAACAGTGTATTCACATTGAATACAAGTATATTTGCATGCTGTTTACATATAGAAGTAAAAACTCATGGTATAACAGTGTATTCACATTGAATACAAGTATATTTCATGCAGTTTACATATAGAAGTAAAAACTCATGGTATAACAGTGTATTCACATTGAATACAAGTATATTCCATGCAGTTTACATATAGAAGTAAAAACTCATGGTATAACAGTGTATTCACATTGAATACAAGTATATTCCATGCAGTTTACATATAGAAGTAAAAACTCATGGTATAACAGTGTATTCACATTGAATACAAGTATATTCCATGCAGTTTACATATAGAAGTAAAAACTCATGGGTATAACAGTGTATTCACATTGAATACAAGTATATTTGCATGCAGTTTACATATAGAAGTAAAAACTCATGGTATAACAGTGTATTCACATTGAATACAAGTATATTCCATGCAGTTTACATATAGAATTAAAAACTCATGGTATAACAGTGTATTCACATTGAATACAAGTATATTTGATGCTGTTTACATATAGAAGTAAAAACTCATGGTATAACAGTGTATTCACATTGAATACAAGTATATTCCATGCAGTTTACATATAGAAGTAAAAACTCATGGTATAACAGTGTATTCACATTGAATACAAGTATATTCCATGCAGTTTACATATAGAAGTAAAAACTCATGGTATAACAGTGTATTCACATTGAATACAAGTATATTTGATGCTGTTTACATATAGAAGTAAAAACTCATGGTATAACAGTGTATTCACATTGAATACAAGTATATTCCATGCAGTTTACATATAGAAGTAAAAACTCATGGTATAACAGTGTATTCACATTGAATACAAGTATATTCCATGCAGTTTACATATAGAAGTAAAAACTCATGGTATAACAGTGTATTCACATTGAATACAAGTATATTTGATGCAGTTTACATATAGAAGTAAAAACTCATGGTATAACAGTGTATTCACATTGAATACAAGTATATTCCATGCAGTTTACATATAGAAGTAAAAACTCATGGTATAACAGTGTATTCACATTGAATACAAGTATATTCCATGCAGTTTACATATAGAAGTAAAAACTCATGGTATAACAGTGTATTCACATTGAATACAAGTATATTTGATGCTGTTTACATATAGAGGATTAAAACTCATGGTATAACAGTGTATTCACATTGAATACAAGTATATTCCATGCAGTTTACATATAGAAGTAAAAACTCATGGTATAACAGTGTATTCACATTGAATACAAGTATATTTATTCCATGCAGTTTACATATAGAATAAAAACTCATGGTATAACAGTGTATTCACATTGAATACAAGTATATTTTATGCAGTTTACATATAGAAGTAAAAACTCATGGTATAACAGTGTATTCACATTGAATACAAGTATATTCCATGCAGTTTACATATAGAAGTAAAAACTCATGGTATAACAGTGTATTCACATTGAATACAAGTATATTCCATGCAGTTTACATATAGAAGTAAAAACTCATGGTATAACAGTGTATTCACATTGAATACAAGTATATTCCATGCAGTTTACATATAGAAGTAAAAACTCATGGTATAACAGTGTATTCACATTGAATACAAGTATATTTCATGCAGTTTACATATAGAAGTAAAAACTCATGGTATAACAGTGTATTCACATTGAATACAAGTATATTCCATGCAGTTTACATATAGAATTAAAAACTCATGGTATAACAGTGTATTCACATTGAATACAAGTATATTTGATGCTGTTTACATATAGAAGTAAAAACTCATGGTATAACAGTGTATTCACATTGAATACAAGTATATTCCATGCAGTTTACATATAGAAGTAAAAACTCATGGTATAACAGTGTATTCACATTGAATACAAGTATATTCCATGCAGTTTACATAGAAGTAGAAAACTCATGGTATAACAGTGTATTCACATTGAATACAAGTATATTTGATGCTGTTTACATATAGAAGTAAAAACTCATGGTATAACAGTGTATTCACATTGAATACAAGTATATTCCATGCAGTTTACATATAGAAGTAAAAACTCATGGTATAACAGTGTATTCACATTGAATACAAGTATATTCCATGCAGTTTACATATAGAATTAAAAACTCATGGTATAACAGTGTATTCACATTGAATACAAGTATATTTGATCCTGTTTACATATAGAAGTAAAAACTCATGGTATAACAGTGTATTCACATTGAATACAAGTATATTTGATGCTGTTTACATATAGAATTAAAACCTCATGGTATAACAGTGTATTCACATTGAATACAAGTATATTCCATGCAGTTTACATATAGAAGTAAAAACTCATGGTATAACAGTGTATTCACATTGAATACAAGTATATTCCATGCAGTTTACATATAGAAGTAAAAACTCATGGTATAACAGTGTATTCACATTGAATACAAGTATATTTGATGCTGTTTACATATAGAAGTAAAAACTCATGGTATAACAGTGTATTCACATTGAATACAAGTATATTCCATGCAGTTTACATATAGAAGTAAAAACTCATGGTATAACAGTGTATTCACATTGAATACAAGTATATTCCATGCAGTTTACATATAGAAGTAAAAACTCATGGTATAACAGTGTATTCACATTGAATACAAGTATATTCCATGCAGTTTACATATAGAAGTAAAAACTCATGGTATAACAGTGTATTCACATTGAATACAAGTATATTTGATGCAGTTTACATATAGAAGTAAAAACTCATGGTATAACAGTGTATTCACATTGAATACAAGTATATTCCATGCAGTTTACATATAAGTAAAAACTCATGGTATAACAGTGTATTCACATTGAATACAAGTATATTTCCATGCAGTTTACATATAGAAGTAAAAACCTCATGGTATAACAGTGTATTCACATTGAATACAAGTATATTCCATGTAGCTTACATATAGAAGTAAAAACTCATGGTATAACAGTGTATTCACATTGAATACAAGTATATTCCATGCAGTTTACATATAGAAGTAAAAACTCATGGTATAACAGTGTATTCACATTGAATACAAGTATATTCCATGCAGTTTACATATAGAAGTAAAAACTCATGGTGTAACAGTGTATTCACATTGAATACAAGTATATTTGATGCTGTTTACATATAGAAGTAAAAACTCATGGTATAACAGTGTATTCACATTGAATACAAGTATATTCCATGCAGTTTACATATAGAAGTAAAAACTCATGGTATAACAGTGTATTCACATTGAATACAAGTATATTCCATGCAGTTTACATATAGAAGTAAAAACTCATGGTATAACAGTGTATTCACATTGAATACAAGTATATTCTATGCAGTTTACATATAGAAGTAAAAACTCATGGTATAACAGTGTATTCACATTGAATACAAGTATATTCCATGCAGTTTACATATAGAAGTAAAAACTCATGGTATAACAGTGTATTCACATTGAATACAAGTATATTCCATGCAGTTTACATATAGAAGTAAAAACTCATGGTATAACAGTGTATTCACATTGAATACAAGTATATTCCATGCAGTTTACATATAGAAGTAAAAACTCATGGTATAACAGTGTATTCACATTGAATACAAGTATATTCCATGCAGTTTACATAGAAGTAAAAACTCATGGTATAACAGTGTATTCACATTGAATACAAGTATATTATATGCAGTTTACATATAGAAGTAAAAACTCATGGTATAACAGTGTATTCACATTGAATACAAGTATATTCCATGCAGTTTACATATAGAAGTAAAAACTCATGGTATAACAGTGTATTCACATTGAATACAAGTATATTCCATGCAGTTTACATATAGAAGTAAAAACTCATGGTATAACAGTGTATTCACATTGAATACAAGTATATTCCATGCAGTTTACATATAGAAGTAAAAACTCATGGTATAACAGTGTATTCACATTGAATACAAGTATATTGCATGCAGTTTACATATAGAAGTAAAAACTCATGGTATAACAGTGTATTCACATTGAATACAAGTATATTCCATGCAGTTTACATATAAAAATTAAAAACTCATGGTATAACAGTGTATTCACATTGAATACAAGTATATTTGATGCTGTTTACATATAGAAGTAAAAACTCATGGTATAACAGTGTATTCACATTGAATACAAGTATATTCCATGCAGTTTACATATAGAAGTAAAAACTCATGGTATAACAGTGTATTCACATTGAATACAAGTATATTCCATGCAGTTTACATATAGAAGTAAGAAACTCATGGTATAACAGTGTATTCACATTGAATACAAGTATATTTGATGCTGTTTACATATAGAAGTAAAAACTCATGGTATAACAGTGTATTCACATTGAATACAAGTATATTCCATGCAGTTTACATATAGAAGTAAAAACTCATGGTATAACAGTGTATTCACATTGAATACAAGTATATTCCATGCAGTTTACATATAGAATTAAAAACTCATGGTATAACAGTGTATTCACATTGAATACAAGTATATTTGATGCTGTTTTACATATAGAAGTAAAAACTCATGGTATAACAGTGTATTCACATTGAATACAAGTATATTTGATGCTGTTTACATATAGAATTAAAAACTCATGGTATAACAGTGTATTCACATTGAATACAAGTATATTCCATGCAGTTTACATATAGAAGTAAAAACTCATGGTATAACAGTGTATTCACATTGAATACAAGTATATTCCATGCAGTTTACATATTGAAAGTAAAAACTCATGGTATAACAGTGTATTCACATTGAATACAAGTATATTTGATGCTGTTTACATATAGAAGTAAAAACTCATGGTATAACAGTGTATTCACATTGAATACAAGTATATTCCATGCAGTTTACATATAGAAGTAAAAACTCATGGTATAACAGTGTATTCACATTGAATACAAGTATATTCCATGCAGTTTACATAATAGAAGTAAAAACTCATGGTATAACAGTGTATTCACATCGAATACAAGTATATTCCATGCAGTTTACATATAGAAGTAAAAACTCAAGGTATAACAGTGTATTCACATTGAATACAAGTATATTTGATGCAGTTTACATATAGAAGTAAAAACTCATGGTATAACAGTGTATTCACATTGAATACAAGTATATTCCAAGCAGTTTACATATAGATGTAAAAACTCATGGTATAACAGTGTATTCACATTGAATACAAGTATATTTCATGCAGTTTACATATAGAAGTAAAAAGTCATGGGATAACAGTTTATTCACATTGAATACAAGTATATTCTATGCAGCTTACATATAGAAGTAAAAACTCATGGTAAAACAGTGTATTCACATTGAATACAAGTATATTCCATTCAGTTTACAAATAGAAGTAAAAACTCATGGTATAACAGTGTATTCACATTGAATACAAGTATATTCCATGCAGTTTACACATAGAAGTAAAAACTCATGGTGTAACAGTGTATTCACATTGAATACAAGTATATTTGATGCTGTTTACATATAGAAGTTAAAACTCATGGTATAACAGTGTATTCACATTGAATACAAGTATATTCCATGCAGTTTACATATAGAAGTAAACACTCATGGTATAACAGTGTATTCACATTGAATACAAGTTTATTCCATGCAGTTTACATATAGAAGTAAAAACTCATGGGATAACAGTGTATTCACATTGAATACAAGTATATTATATGCAGTTTACATATAGAAGTAAAAACTCATGGTAAAACAGTGTATTCACATTGAATACAAGTATATTCCATTCAGTTTGCATATAGAAGTAAAAACTCATGGTATAACAGTGTATTCACATTGAATACAAGTATATTCCATGCAGTTTACATATAGAAGTAAAAACTCATGGTATAACAGTGTATTCACATTGAATACAAGTATATTCCATGCAGTTACATATAGAAGTAAAAACTCATGGTATAACAGTGTATTCACATTGAATACAAGTATATTGCATGCAGTTTACATATAGAAGTAAAAACTCATGGTATAACAGTGTATTCACATTGAATACAAGTATATTCCATGCAGTTTACATATAGAAATTAAAACTCATGGTATAACAGTGTATTCACATTGAATACAAGTTTATTCCATGCAGTTTACATATAGAAGTAAAAACTCATGGGATAACAGTGTATTCACATTGAATACAAGTATATTATATGCAGTTTACATATAGAAGTAAAAACTCATGGTAAAACAGTGTATTCACATTGAATACAAGTATATTCCATTCAGTTTGCATATAGAAGTAAAAACTCATGGTATAACAGTGTATTCACATTGAATACAAGTATATTCCATGCAGTTTACTTATAGAAGTAAAAACTTATGGTATAACAGTGTATTCACATTGAATACAAGTATATTCCATGCAGTTACATATAGAAGTAAAAACTCATGGTATAACAGTGTATTCACATTGAATACAAGTATATTGCATGCAGTTTACATATAGAAGTAAAAACTCATGGTATAACAGTGTATTCACATTGAATACAAGTATATTCCATGCAGTTTACATATAGAAATTAAAACTCATGGTATAACAGTGTATTCACATTGAATACAAGTATATTTGATGCTGTTTACATATAGAAGTAAAAACTCATGGTATAACAGTGTATTCACATTGAATACAAGTATATTCCATGCAGTATACATTTAGAAGTAAAAACTCATGGTATAACAGTGTATTCACATTGAATACAAGTATATTCCATGCAGTTTACACATAGAAGTAAAAACTCATGGTATAACAGTGTATTCACATTGAATACAAGTATATTTGATGCTGTTTACATATA
The DNA here is from genome assembly GCF_020631705.1 of Daphnia magna. Classification (NCBI taxonomy): domain Eukaryota; kingdom Metazoa; phylum Arthropoda; class Branchiopoda; order Diplostraca; family Daphniidae; genus Daphnia; species Daphnia magna. The sequence continues at coordinate 24,394 of NW_025533370.1, read as the reverse complement.
GAAGTAAAAACTCATGGTATAACAGTGTATTCACATTGAATACAAGTATATTCCATGCAGTTTACATATAGAAGTAAAAACTCATGGTATAACAGTGTATTCACATTGAATACAAGTATATTCCATGCAGTTTACATATAGAAGTAAAAACTCATGGTATAACAGTGTATTCACATTGAATACAAGTATATTTGATGCTGTTTACATATAGAAGTAAAAACTCATGGTATAACAGTGTATTCACATTGAATACAAGTATATTTGATGCTGTTTACATATAGAATTAAAACCTCATGGTATAACAGTGTATTCACATTGAATACAAGTATATTCCATGCAGTTTACATATAGAAGTAAAAACTCATGGTATAACAGTGTATTCACATTGAATACAAGTATATTTGATGCTGTTTACATATAGAAGTAAAAACTCATGGTATAACAGTGTATTCACATTGAATACAAGTATATTCCATGCAGTTTACATATAGAAGTAAAAACTCATGGTATAACAGTGTATTCACATTGAATACAAGTATATTCCATGCAGTTTACATATAGAAGTAAAAACTCATGGTATAACAGTGTATTCACATTGAATACAAGTATATTCTATGCAGTTTACATATAGAAGTAAAAACTCATGGTATAACAGTGTATTCACATTGAATACAAGTATATTTGATGCTGTTTACATATAGAAGTAAAAACTCATGGTATAACAGTGTATTGACATTGAATACAAGTATATTCCATGCAGTTTACATATAGAAGTAAAAACTCATGGTATAACAGTGTATTCACATTGAATACAAGTATATTCCATGCAGTTTACATATAGAAGTAAAAACTCATGGTATAACAGTGTATTCACATTGAATACAAGTATATTCCATGCAGTTTACATATAGAAGTAAAAACTCATGGTATAACAGTGTATTCACATTGAATACAAGTATATTTGATGCAGTTTACATATAGAAGTAAAAACTCATGGTATAACAGTGTATTCACATTGAATACAAGTATATTTGATGCTGTTTACATATAGAATTAAAAACTCATGGTATAACAGTGTATTCACATTGAATACAAGTATATTCCATGCAGTTTACATATAGAAGTAAAAACTCATGGTATAACAGTGTATTCACATTGAATACAAGTATATTTGATGCTGTTTACATATAGAAGTAAAAACTCATGGTATAACAGTGTATTCACATTGAATACAAGTATATTCCATGCAGTATACATTTAGAAGTAAAAACTCATGGTATAACAGTGTATTCACATTGAATACAAGTATATTCCATGCAGTTTACACATAGAAGTAAAAACTCATGGTATAACAGTGTATTCACATTGAATACAAGTATAATCTATGCAGTTTACATATAGAAGTAAAAACTCATGGTATAACAGTGTATTCACATTGAATACAAGTATATTTGATACTGTTTACATATAAAGTAAAAACTCATGGTATAACAGTGTATTGACATTGAATACAAGTATATTCCATGCAGTTTACATATAGAAGTAAAAACTCATGGTATAACAGTGTATTCACATTGAATACAAGTATATTCCATGCAGTTTACATATAGAAGTAAAAACTCATGGTATAAAAGTGTATTCACATCGAATACAAGTATATTCCATGGAGTTTACATATAGAAGTAAAAATTCAAGGTATAACAGTGTATTCACATTGAATACAAGTATATTTGATGCAGTTTACATATAGAAGTAAAAACTCATGGTATAACAGTGTATTCACATTGAATACAAGTATATTCCAAGCAGTTTAAATATAGAAGTAAAAACTCATGGTATAACAGTGTATTCACATTGAATACAAGTGTATTTCATGCAGTTTACATATAGAAGTAAAAACTCATGGGAAAACAGTGTATTCACATTGAATACAAGTATATTTGATGCTGTTTACATATAGAAGAAAAAACTCATGGTATAACAGTATATTGTAACAGATTCACTGGGTTTAAGGGATGTATTCAGTCATAGACAGCTTACACGACCCACACATACAGCATTACACAGAGACAGCACTGACAGCACCAACAAGTAGACTGAATCACTACATTGTACTGCCCCTCTGGCCGGTCATAGACGGGCTTTTGAGTCCTCTGACATCCGGCCAGAGTGGCAAAGTCCATTGACATCGCACATTTGCATCTCTTAGCATCCGGTGCTAAGCGACAAAGTACATTGGCGCTACATCCCCCCTCCTACCTACTGACATGGGTTCCCTAAACTGGATAACAAACCCCACAAGGCATAACAAATAGAGTCCCCCATGTTTTCTACTTTAACATTTGATAAAACTAATCCGGGTTAAACACCAATATTCAAACGACTGCATTCGGGTCGGGCTGGCCTTGATCCTCTTCTTTCTCCTTACTCTTCGAAGGATCTCCTGCCCGGGCTAGCTCGTCTCTCAGTTCTTGAATCTGGCGCTGTAGGTCTTGCACCTTGTCAAGGCCTACCGCCCCGACTGCCGGCTTCTCGCGCTCTCTACGCGCATCCTCGTACCCCCTCTCATAGGCTGTTTTTACGGCATCTGCGTGAAGTCTCGCCTCCTCCAGGAATTCTTCACACGATTTAATGCCCAACACGTAAAGCCTCTCGTAGAGAGCCGGGCTCAACCCCTGAAAAGGTGGTCTATACGCACCTCTTCGGCCATGTCTGGCTGAACCATGCGACACATATCCATAACATCATGGTAGTATTCCGTGATGTCTTCCTCCTTCCCTTGGACCCGCATGCGCAGCTTCCTTTCCGTCTGCCGCTTCAGGTTTACCGCCACGAACTGCTTCAGGAAAAGCGTCTTGAGCCCACGCACCTCTCTGTAGTGTGCTGGCTCGTCCTCAGTTCCGGCTACTTGGACCTCCCGGTCCTCCCAGTGCTCTGGGCGTGCGTTTCTCGCCTCAAGGCCTACAATCCATTTGTAGGCAGCACCCTCGAGCGAAACATCAATAGCCCTTGCAAGATCGTTATTCGACCAACGATTATGGCGACCAATCCTTTCGAACCGGTCTATCCACTCCATTGCGTTTTCCTTTGGCGTGCCCCGGAACTTTTCCGGCTCCTTGTAGTGGAACATTGGGCGTTCCGCCATGTCTTCCTCCTCTTCCAAAAACGGGTCCCACTCGAGTTCAGGATCTTCCAGAGACTGTCGGCTTGGCGATCCTCCTACGCTGAATCCGCCGCGTCCCTGTCTCACCGTTGCCGCTTGCTGTGGAGTACTAAACGCTCTAGGCCGTAGGCCTTCGCGCCGGCTTCTTCTTTCCAAGCCCAGCCCTCGCTTCTCGTCGTTCCTCGCTTCCAACGGCTGTCCGCTGTCGCTACCCGACGATCTGTTGATGACCCCGGAGGTATCGGCTTCCACGCTAACTATGCGTTTCCTGTCGGCAGCGCCTTCCGCCCACGCCGACCCCTGCCACACCTCTCGGTTTCCAGTCACCGACCCCTGCGTTCCGAGCGAATTTGGGTCGTACGACTTCCTCCGCTGCTCGTCGATCCTTTCCTGGACACTGGAGACTGACACCTGCGGGATAAGCGACTCGCGGTCGTCGAACTCCGCCTGACGCGTGCGTGATCCCTGATCACGATCGACGACCCGCACTTCCTGCCGCTTCTCGTTACCCGCCCCGGTACGTGCGTTAACCCTTCCTTCGTTCCCTACCTCACGAGCCCCCTCGTGCTGCTTACGATGCAGCTACGGACTCGTATGTCCCTTCCGTCACAGCACCCCCTGCTTCCGGATTCCCAGAATCCTGGCAGCTCTGTGCGTCCTCGAATTCCTCGCCCCGTGGCTCGGAATCAGACTGGAATTGTGACGGATCTGGAACCTCCCGCGGTAGGGAAACTTCCCTGGACAACCACGTACCTTTCTGTCCCAAAGTGAGGTCACTCACTTCTCCAGGAGGGCCTCTCGAACGGCCCTTTGACCGAGATGAAGCAGCGCTTGCTGCCTGCAATCCTGTTGAAGATCGTGCTAGAGGTGTTGCCGCCCTCAAACCCGAGTAATAGGTCTGAATCTCCTTGGCGGCCTCTTCTGCTGCTCGTCTACGGCTCCTTTCCCCAGCGTCTATTATCACACCTCTCCCGTGTGACATTCACACGAGGATCCGCTGCGATCCCACTTCCAAATACACGCTCTCCCAGACCGTTGCTGTGGTCTCGTGCCCGGTAATAAATTGCCGAGTTCGATTTCCAGAGACCCCTCACAGCGAACGCCTACCTGAGTTAAAACGTGTACCTGATCAGTGGACAACGCAGTAGCATCTCCACCATGTAGCAGATTCACTGGGGAAAGGGATGTATTCAGTCATAGACAGCTTACACGACCCACACATACAGCATTACACAGAGACAGCACTGACAGCACCAACAAGTAGACTGAATCACTACATTGTACTGCCCCTCTGGCCGGTCATAGACGGGCTTTTGAGTCCTCTGACATCCGGCCAGAGTGGCAAAGTCCATTGACATCGCACATTTGCATCTCTTAGCATCCGGTGCTAAGCGACAAAGTACATTGGCGCTACAATATTCATATTGAATACAAGTATATTTGATGCTGTTTACATATAGAAGTTAAAACTCATGGTATAACAGTGTATTCACATTGATTACAAGTATATTCCATGCAGTTTACATATAGAAGTAAAAACTCATGGTATAACAGTGTATTCACATTGAATACAAGTATATTTGATACTGTTTACATATAGAAGAAAAAACTCATGGTATAACAGTATATTCATATTGAATACAAGTATATTTGATGCTGTTTACATATAGAAGTTAAAACTCATGGTATAACAGTGTATTCACATTGATTACAAGTATATTCCATGCAGTTTACATATAGAAGTAAAAACTCATGGTATAACAGTGTATTCACATTGAATACAAGTATATTCCATGCAGTTTACATATAGAAGTAAAAACTCATGGTATAACAGTTTATTCACATTGAATACAAGTATATTTCATGCAGTTTACGTATAGAAGTAAAAACTCATGATATAACAGTGTATTCACATTGAATACAAGTATATTCCATGCAGTTTTTACATATAGAAGTAAAAACTCATGGTATAACAGTGTATTCACATTGAATACAATTATATTTGATGCTGTTTACATATAGAAATAAAAACTCATGGTATAACAGTGTTTTCACATTGAATACAAGTATATTCCATGCAGTTTACATATAGAAGTAAAAACTCATGGTATAACAGTGTATTCACATTGAATACAAGTATATTCCATGCAGTTTACATATAGAAGTTAAAACTCACGGTATAACAGTGTATTCACATTGAATACAAGTATATTCCATGCAGTTTACATATAGAAGTTGAAACTCATGGTATAACAGTGTATTCATATTGAATACAACTATATTTGATGCAGTTTACATATAGTAGTAAAAACTCGTGGTATAACAGTGTATTCACATTAAATACAAGTATATTTGATGCTGTTTACATATAGAAGTAAAAACTCATGGTATAACAGTGTATTCACATTGAATACAAGAATATTCCATGCAGTTTACACATAGAAAATAAAACTCATGGTATAACAGTGTATTCACATTGAATACAAGTATATTTGATACTGTTTACATATAGAAGTAAAAACTCATGGTATAACAGTGTATTCACATTGAATACAAGTATATTTGATGCAGTATACATATAGAAGTAAAAACTCATTGTATAACAGTGTATTCACATTGAATACAAGTATATTCCATGCAGTTTACATATAGAAGTAAAAACTCTTGGTATAACAGTGTATTTACATTGAATACAAGTATATTCCATGTAGTTTACTTATAGAAGTAAAAACTTATGGTATAACAGTGTATTCACATTGAATACAAGTATATTTGATGGTGTTTACATATAGAAGTAAAAACTCATGGTATAACAATGTATTAACATTGATTACAAGTATATTCCATGCAGTTTACATATAGAAGTAAAAACTCATGGTATAACAGTGTATTCACATTGAATACAAGTATATTCCATGCAGTTTACATATAGAAGTAAAAACTCATGGTATAACAGTTTATTCACATTGAATACAAGTATATTCCATGCAGTTTACATATAGAAGTTAAAACTCATGGTATAACAGTGTATTCACATTGAATACAAGTATATTTGATGCTGTTTACATATAGAAGTAAAAACTCATGGTATAACAGTGTATTCACATTGAATACAAGTATATTTGATAATGTTTACATATAGAAGTAAAAACTCATGGTATAACAGTGTATTCACATTGAATACAAGTATATTTGATGCTGTTTACATATAGAAGTAAAAACTCATGGTATAACAGTGTATTCACATTGAATACAAGTATATTCCATGCAGTTTACATATAGAAGTAAAAACTCATGGTATAACAGTGTATTCACATTGAATACAAGTATATTCCATGCAGTTTACATATAGAAGTAAAAACTTATGGTATAACAGTGTATTTACATTGAATACAAGTATATTCCATGTAGTTTACTTATAGAAGTAAAAACTTATGGTATAACAGTGTATTCACATTGAATACAAGTATATTTGATGGTGTTTACATATAGAAGTAAAAACTCATGGTATAACAATGTATTCACATTGATTACAAGTATATTCCATGCAGTTTACATATAGAAGTAAAAACTCATGGTATAACAGTGTATTCACATTGAATACAAGTATATTCCATGCAGTTTACATATAGAAGTAAAAACTCATGGTATAACAGTGTATTCACATTGAATACAAGTATATTCCATGCAGTTTACATATAGTAGTTAAAACTCATGGTATAACAGTGTATTCACATTGAATACAAGTATATTTGATGCTGTTTACATATAGAAGTAAAAACTCATGGTATAACAGTGTATTCACATTGAATACAAGTATATTTGATGCAGTATACATATAGAAGTAAAAACTCATGGTATAACAGTGTATTCACTGTGAATACAAGTATATTTGATGCTGTTTACATATAGAAGTAAAATTTCATTGTATAACAGTGTATTCACATTGAATACAAGTATATTCCATGCAGTTTACATATAGAAGTTAAAACTCATGGTATAACAGTGTATTCACATTGAATACAAGTATATTTGATGCTGTTTACATATAAAAGTAAAAACTCATGGTATAACAGTGTATTCACATTGAATACAAGTATATTTGATGCTGTTTACATATAGAAGTAAAAACTCATGGTATAACAGTGTATTCACATTGAATACAAGTATATTTGATGCTGTTTACATATAAGTTAAAAGTAAACAGGTACACATTAATACAATATATCCAGCAGTTAAAAAAAAAAAAAACTCATGGTATAACAGTGTATTCACATTGAATACAAGTATATTCCATGCAGTTTACATATAGAAGTAAAAACTCATGGTATAACAGTGTATTCACATTGAATACAAGTATATTCCATGCAGTTTACATATAGAAGTAAAAACTCATGGTATAACAGTGTATTCACATTGAATACAAGTATATTCCATGCTGTTTACATATAGAAGTAAAAACTCATGGTATAACAGTGTATTCACATTGAATACAAGTATATTTGATGCAGTTTACATATAGAAGTAAAAACTCATGGTATAACAGTGTATTCACATTGAATACAAGTATATTCGATGCAGTTTACATATAGAAGTAAAAACTCATGGTATAACAGTGTATTCACATTGAATACAAGTATATTTGATGCTGTTTACATATAGAAGTAAAAACTCATGGTATAACAGTGTATTCACATTGAATACAAGTATATTCCATGCAGTTTACATATAGAAGTAAAAACTCATGGTATAACAGTGTATTCACATTGAATACAAGTATATTCCATGCAGTTTACATATAGAAGTAAAAACTCATGGTATAACAGTGTATTCACATTGAATACAAGTATATTTGATGCTGTTTACATATAGAAGTAAAAACTCATGGTATAACAGTGTATTCACATTGAATACAAGTATATTTGCATGCTGTTTACATATAGAAGTAAAAACTCATGGTATAACAGTGTATTCACATTGAATACAAGTATATTCCATGCAGTTTACATATAGAAGTAAAAACTCATGGTATAACAGTGTATTCACATTGAATACAAGTATATTCCATGCAGTTTACATATAGAAGTAAAAACTCATGGTATAACAGTGTATTCACATTGAATACAAGTATATTTGATGCTGTTTACATATAGAAGTAAAAACTCATGGTATAACAGTGTATTCACATTGAATACAAGTATATTCCATGCAGTTTACATATAGAAGTAAAAACTCATGGTATAACAGTGTATTCACATTGAATACAAGTATATTCCATGCAGTTTACATATAGAAGTAAAAACTCATGGTATAACAGTGTATTCACATTGAATACAAGTATATTCCATGCAGTTTACATATAGAAGTAAAAACTCATGGTATAACAGTGTATTCACATTGAATACAAGTATATTCCATGCAGTTTACATATAGAAGTAAAAACTCATGGTATAACAGTGTATTCACATTGAATACAAGTATATTCCATGCAGTTTACATATAGAAGTAAAAACTCATGGTATAACAGTGTATTCACATTGAATACAAGTATATTTGATGCTGTTTACATATAGAAGTAAAAACTCATGGTATAACAGTGTATTCACATTGAATACAAGTATATTTGATGCTGTTTACATATAGAAGTAAAAACTCATGGTATAACAGTGTATTCACATTGAATACAAGTATATTCCATGCAGTTTACATATAGAAGTAAAAACTCATGGTATAACAGTGTATTCACATTGAATACAAGTATATTCCATGCAGTTTACATATAGAAGTAAAAACTCATGGTATAACAGTGTATTCACATTGAATACAAGTATATTATTCCATGCCTCATATAGAAGTAAAAACTCATGGTATAACAGTGTATTCACATTGAATACAAGTATATTCGATGCAGTTTACATATAGAAGTAAAAACTCATGGTATAACAGTGTATTCACATTGAATACAAGTATATTCCATGCAGTTTACATATAGAAGTAAAAACTCATGGTATAACAGTGTATTCACATTGAATACAAGTATATTCCATGCAGTTTACATATAGAAGTAAAAACTCATGGTATAACAGTGTATTCACATTGAATACAAGTATATTTGATGCTGTTTACATATAGAAGAAAAACTCATGGTATAACAGTGTATTCACATTGAATACAAGTATATTTATGCTGTATACATATAGAAGTAAAAACTCATGGTATAACAGTGTATTCACATTGAATACAAGTATATTTGATGCTGTTTACATATAGAAGTAAAAACTCATGGTATAACAGTGTATTCACATTGAATACAAGTATATTCCATGCAGTTTACATATAGAAGTAAAAACTCATGGTATAACAGTGTATTCACATTGAATACAAGTATATTTGATGCTGTTTACATATAGAAGTAAAAACTCATGGTATAACAGTGTATTCACATTGAATACAAGTATATTTGTCCATGCACTGTTTACATATAGAAGTAAAAACTCATGGTATAACAGTGTATTCACATTGAATACAAGTATATTTGATGCTGTTTACATATAGAAGTAAAAACTCATGGTATAACAGTGTATTCACATTGAATACAAGTATATTCCATGCAGTTTACATATAGAAGTAAAAACTCATGGTATAACAGTGTATTCACATTGAATACAAGTATATTCCATGCAGTTTACATATAGAAGTAAAAACTCATGGTATAACAGTGTATTCACATTGAATACAAGTATATTTGATGCAGTTTACATATAGAAGTAAAAACTCATGGTATAACAGTGTATTCACATTGAATACAAGTATATTCCATGCAGTTTACATATAGAAGTAAAAACTCATGGTATAACAGTGTATTCACATTGAATACAAGTATATTCCATGCAGTTTACATATAGAAGTAAAAACTCATGGTATAACAGTGTATTCACATTGAATACAAGTATATTTGATGCTGTTTACATATAGAAGTAAAAACTCATGGTATAACAGTGTATTCACATTGAATACAAGTATATTCCATGCAGTTTACATATAGAAAGTAAAAACTCATGGTATAACAGTGTATTCACATTGAATACAAGTATATTCGATGCTGTTTACATATAGAAGTAAAAACTCATGGTATAACAGTGTATTCACATTGAATACAAGTATATTCCATGCAGTTTACATATAGAAGTAAAAACTCATGGTATAACAGTGTATTCACATTGAATACAAGTATATTTGATGCTGTTTACATATAGAAGTAAAAACTCATGGTATAACAGTGTATTCACATTGAATACAAGTATATTCGATGCAGTTTACATATAGAAGTAAAAACTCATGGTATAACAGTGTATTCACATTGAATACAAGTATATTTGATGCTGTTTACATATAGAAGTAAAAACTCATGGTATAACAGTGTATTCACATTGAATACAAGTATATTCCATGCAGTTTACATATAGAAGTAAAAACTCATGGTATAACAGTGTATTCACATTGAATACAAGTATATTCCATGCAGTTTACATATAGAAGTAAAAACTCATGGTATAACAGTGTATTCACATTGAATACAAGTATATTCCATGCAGTTTACATATAGAAGTAAAAACTCATGGTATAACAGTGTATTCACATTGAATACAAGTATATTCCATGCAGTTTACATATAGAAGTAAAAACTCATGGTATAACAGTGTATTCACATTGAATACAAGTATATTCCATGCAGTTTACATATAGAAGTAAAAACTCATGGTATAACAGTGTATTCACATTGAATACAAGTATATTTGATGCTGTTTACATATAGAAGTAAAAACTCATGGTATAACAGTGTATTCACATTGAATACAAGTATATTCCATGCAGTTTACATATAGAAGTAAAAACTCATGGTATAACAGTGTATTCACATTGAATACAAGTATATTCCATGCAGTTTACATATAGAAGTAAAAACTCATGGTATAACAGTGTATTCACATTGAATACAAGTATATTTGATGCAGTTTACATATAGAAGTAAAAACTCATGGTATAACAGTGTATTCACATTGAATACAAGTATATTTGATGCTGTTTACATATAGAAGTAAAAACTCATGGTATAACAGTGTATTCACATTGAATACAAGTATATTCTTGATGCTGTTTACATATAGAAGTAAAAACTCATGGTATAACAGTGTATTCACATTGAATACAAGTATATTCCATGCAGTTTACATATAGAAGTAAAAACTCATGGTATAACAGTGTATTCACATTGAATACAAGTATATTCCATGCAGTTTACATATAGAAGTAAAAACTCATGGTATAACAGTGTATTCACATTGAATACAAGTATATTCCATGCAGTTTACATATAGAAGTAAAAACTCATGGTATAACAGTGTATTCACATTGAATACAAGTATATTTGATGCTGTTTACATATAGAAGTAAAAACTCATGGTATAACAGTGTATTCACATTGAATACAAGTATATTTGATGCAGTTTACATATAGAAGTAAAAACTCATGGTATAACAGTGTATTCACATTGAATACAAGTATATTCCATGGTCAGTTTACATATAGAAGTAAAAACTCATGGTATAACAGTGTATTCACATTGAATACAAGTATATTCCATGCAGTTTACATATAGAAGTAAAAACTCATGGTATAACAGTGTATTCACATTGAATACAAGTATATTTCCATGCAGTTTACATATAGAAGTAAAAACTCATGGTATAACAGTGTATTCACATTGAATACAAGTATATTTGATGCTGTTTACATATAGAAGTAAAAACTCATGGTATAACAGTGTATTCACATTGAATACAAGTATATTTGATGCTGTTTACATATAGAAGTAAAAACTCATGGTATAACAGTGTATTCACATTGAATACAAGTATATTCCATGCAGTTTACATATAGAAGTAAAAACTCATGGTATAACAGTGTATTCACATTGAATACAAGTATATTCCATGCAGTTTACATATAGAAGTAAAAACTCATGGTATAACAGTGTATTCACATTGAATACAAGTATATTCCATGCAGTTTACATATAGAAGTAAAAACTCATGGTATAACAGTGTATTCACATTGAATACAAGTATATTCCATGCAGTTTACATATAGAAGTAAAAACTCATGGTATAACAGTGTATTCACATTGAATACAAGTATATTCCATGCAGTTTACATATAGAAGTAAAAACTCATGGTATAACAGTGTATTCACATTGAATACAAGTATATTCCATGCAGTTTACATATAGAAGTAAAAACTCATGGTATAACAGTGTATTCACATTGAATACAAGTATATTTGATGCTGTTTACATATAGAAGTAAAAACTCATGGTATAACAGTGTATTCACATTGAATACAAGTATATTTGATGCAGTTTACATATAGAAGTAAAAACTCATGGTATAACAGTGTATTCACATTGAATACAAGTATATTTGATGCTGTTTACATATAGAAGTAAAAACTCATGGTATAACAGTGTATTCACATTGAATACAAGTATATTCCATGCAGTTTACATATAGAAGTAAAAACTCATGGTATAACAGTGTATTCACATTGAATACAAGTATATTTGATGCTGTTTACATATAGAAGTAAAAACTCATGGTATAACAGTGTATTCACATTGAATACAAGTATATTCCATGCAGTTTACATATAGAAGTAAAAACTCATGGTATAACAGTGTATTCACATTGAATACAAGTATATTCCATGCAGTTTACATATAGAAGTAAAAACTCATGGTATAACAGTGTATTCACATTGAATACAAGTATATTCCATGCAGTTTACATATAGAAATAAAAACTCATGGTATAACAGTGTATTCACATTGAATACAAGTATATTTGATGCTGTTTACATATAGAAGTAAAAACTCATGGTATAACAGTGTATTCACATTGAATACAAGTATATTCCATGCAGTTTACATATAGAAGTAAAAACTCATGGTATAACAGTGTATTCACATTGAATACAAGTATATTCCATGCAGTTTACATATAGAAGTAAAAACTCATGGTATAACAGTGTATTCACATTGAATACAAGTATATTTGATGCAGTTTACATATAGAAGTAAAAACTCATGGTATAACAGTGTATTCACATTGAATACAAGTATATTTGATGCTGTTTACATATAGAATTAAAAACTCATGGTATAACAGTGTATTCACATTGAATACAAGTATATTTCATGCTGTTTACATATAGAAGTAAAAACTCATGGTATAACAGTGTATTCACATTGAATACAAGTATATTCCATGCAGTTTACATATAGAAGTAAAAACTCATGGTATAACAGTGTATTCACATTGAATACAAGTATATTTGATGCTGTTTACATATAGAAGTAAAAACTCATGGTATAACAGTGTATTCACATTGAATACAAGTATATTCCATGCAGTTTACATATAGAAGTAAAAACTCATGGTATAACAGTGTATTCACATTGAATACAAGTATATTTGATGCTGTTTACATATAGAAGTAAAAACTCATGGTATAACAGTGTATTCACATTGAATACAAGTATATTCCATGCAGTTTACATATAGAAGTAAAAACTCATGGTATAACAGTGTATTCACATTGAATACAAGTATATTTGATGCTGTTTACATATAGAAGTAAAAACTCATGGTATAACAGTGTATTCACATTGAATACAAGTATATTTGATGCAGTTTACATATAGAAGTAAAAACTCATGGTATAACAGTGTATTCACATTGAATACAAGTATATTTGATGCTGTTTACATATAGAAGTAAAAACTCATGGTATAACAGTGTATTCACATTGAATACAAGTATATTTGATGCAGTTTACATATAGAAGTAAAAACTCATGGTATAACAGTGTATTCACATTGAATACAAGTATATTCCATGCAGTTTACATATAGAAGTAAAAACTCATGGTATAACAGTGTATTCACATTGAATACAAGTATATTCCATGCAGTTTACATATAGAAGTAAAAACTCATGGTATAACAGTGTATTCACATTGAATACAAGTATATTCCATGCAGTTTACATATAGAAGTAAAAACTCATGGTATAACAGTGTATTCACATTGAATACAAGTATATTCCATGCAGTTTACATATAGAAATAAAAACTCATGGTATAACAGTGTATTCACATTGAATACAAGTATATTTGATGCTGTTTACATATAGAAGTAAAAACTCATGGTATAACAGTGTATTCACATTGAATACAAGTATATTCCATGCAGTTTACATATAGAAGTAAAAACTCATGGTATAACAGTGTATTCACATTGAATACAAGTATATTCCATGCAGTTTACATATAGAAGTAAAAACTCATGGTATAACAGTGTATTCACATTGAATACAAGTATATTCCATGCAGTTTACATATAGAAGTAAAAACTCATGGTATAACAGTGTATTCACATTGAATACAAGTATATTCCAATGCAGTTTACATATAGAAGTAAAAACTCATGGTATAACAGTGTATTCACATTGAATACAAGTATATTCCATGCAGTTTACATATAGAAGTAAAAACTCATGGTATAACAGTGTATTCACATTGAATACAAGTATATTTGATGCTGTTTACATATAGAAGTAAAAACTCATGGTATAACAGTGTATTCACATTGAATACAAGTATATTTGATGCAGTTTACATATAGAAGTAAAAACTCATGGTATAACAGTGTATTCACATTGAATACAAGTATATTCCTATGCAGTTTACATATAGAAGTAAAAACTCATGGTATAACAGTGTATTCACATTGAATACAAGTATATTCCATGCAGTTTACATATAGAACTAAAAACTCATGGTATAACAGTGTATTCACATTGAATACAAGTATATTCCATGCAGTTTACATATAGAAGTAAAAACTCATGGTATAACAGTGTATTCACATTGAATACAAGTATATTTGATGCTGTTTACATATAGAAGTAAAAACTCATGGTATAACAGTGTATTCACATTGAATACAAGTATATTTGATGCTCAGTTTACATATAGAAGTAAAAACTCATGGTATAACAGTGTATTCACATTGAATACAAGTATATTCCATGCAGTTTACATATAGAAGTAAAAACTCATGGTATAACAGTGTATTCACATTGAATACAAGTATATTCCATGCAGTTTACATATAGAAGTAAAAACTCATGGTATAACAGTGTATTCACATTGAATACAAGTATATTCCATGCAGTTTACATATAGAAGTAAAAACTCATGGTATAACAGTGTATTCACATTGAATACAAGTATATTCCATGCAGTTTACATATAGAAGTAAAAACTCATGGTATAACAGTGTATTCACATTGAATACAAGTATATTCCATGCAGTTTACATATAGAAGTAAAAACTCATGGTATAACAGTGTATTCACATTGAATACAAGTATATTCCATGCAGTTTACATATAGAAGTAAAAACTCATGGTATAACAGTGTATTCACATTGAATACAAGTATATTTGATGCTGTTTACATATAGAAGTAAAAACTCATGGTATAACAGTGTATTCACATTGAATACAAGTATATTCCATGATGCAGTTTACATATAGAAGTAAAAACTCATGGTATAACAGTGTATTCACATTGAATACAAGTATATTTGATGCTGTTTACATAAAAATAAAAGTAAAAACTCATGGTATAACAGTGTATTCACATTGAATACAAGTATATTCCATGCAGTTTACATATAGAAGTAAAAACTCATGGTATAACAGTGTATTCACATTGAATACAAGTATATTTGATGCTGTTTACATATAGAAGTAAAAACTCATGGTATAACAGTGTATTCACATTGAATACAAGTATATTCCATGCAGTTTACATATAGAAGTAAAAACTCATGGTATAACAGTGTATTCACATTGAATACAAGTATATTCCATGCAGTTTACATATAGAAGTAAAAACTCATGGTATAACAGTGTATTCACATTGAATACAAGTATATTCCATGCAGTTTACATATAGAAATAAAAACTCATGGTATAACAGTGTATTCACATTGAATACAAGTATATTTGATGCTGTTTACATATAGAAGTAAAAACTCATGGTATAACAGTGTATTCACATTGAATACAAGTATATTCCATGATGCAGTTTACATATAGAAGTAAAAACTCATGGTATAACAGTGTATTCACATTGAATACAAGTATATTCCATGCAGTTTACATATAGAAGTAAAAACTCATGGTATAACAGTGTATTCACATTGAATACAAGTATATTCCATGCAGTTTACATATAGAAGTAAAAACTCATGGTATAACAGTGTATTCACATTGAATACAAGTATATTTGATGCTGTTTACATATAGAATTAAAACTACCATGGTATAACAGTGTATTCACATTGAATACAAGTATATTTCATGCTGTTTACATATAGAAGTAAAAACTCATGGTATAACAGTGTATTCACATTGAATACAAGTATATTCCATGCAGTTTACATATAGAAGTAAAAACTCATGGTATAACAGTGTATTCACATTGAATACAAGTATATTCCATGCAGTTTACATATAGAAGTAAAAACTCATGGTATAACAGTGTATTCACATTGAATACAAGTATATTCCATGCAGTTTACATATAGAAGTAAAAACTCATGGTATAACAGTGTATTCACATTGAATACAAGTATATTCCATGCAGTTTACATATAGAAGTAAAAACTCATGGTATAACAGTGTATTCACATTGAATACAAGTATATTCCATGCAGTTTACATATAGAAATAAAAACTCATGGTATAACAGTGTATTCACATTGAATACAAGTATATTTGATGCTGTTTACATATAGAAGTAAAAACTCATGGTATAACAGTGTATTCACATTGAATACAAGTATATTCCATGCAGTTTACATATAGAAGTAAAAACTCATGGTATAACAGTGTATTCACATTGAATACAAGTATATTCCATGCAGTTTACATATAGAAGTAAAAACTCATGGTATAACAGTGTATTCACATTGAATACAAGTATATTTTATGCAGTTTACATATAGAAGTAAAAACTCATGGTATAACAGTGTATTCACATTGAATACAAGTATATTTGATGCTGTTTACATATAGAATTAAAAACTCATGGTATAACAGTGTATTCACATTGAATACAAGTATATTTGATGCTGTTTACATATAGAAGTAAAAACTCATGGTATAACAGTGTATTCACATTGAATACAAGTATATTCCATGCAGTTTACATATAGAAGTAAAAACTCATGGTATAACAGTGTATTCACATTGAATACAAGTATATTTGATGCTGTTTACATATAGAAGTAAAAACTCATGGTATAACAGTGTATTCACATTGAATACAAGTATATTTGATGCAGTTTACATATAGAAGTAAAAACTCATGGTATAACAGTGTATTCACATTGAATACAAGTATATTCTGCATGCAGTTTACATATAGAAGTAAAAACTCATGGTATAACAGTGTATTCACATTGAATACAAGTATATTCCATGCAGTTTACATATAGAAGTAAAAACTCATGGTATAACAGTGTATTCACATTGAATACAAGTATATTCCATGCAGTTTACATATAGAAGTAAAAACTCATGGTATAACAGTGTAATTCACATTGAATACAAGTATATTCCATGCAGTTTACATATAGAAGTAAAAACTCATGGTATAACAGTGTATTCACATTGAAATACAAGTATATTCCATGCAGTTTACATATAGAATAAAAACTCATGGTATAACAGTGTATTCACATTGAATACAAGTATATTTGATGCTGTTTACATATAGAAGTAAAAACTCATGGTATAACAGTGTATTCACATTGAATACAAGTATATTCCATGCAGTTTACATATAGAAGTAAAAACTCATGGTATAACAGTGTATTCACATTGAATACAAGTATATTCCATGCAGTTTACATATAGAAGTAAAAACTCATGGTATAACAGTGTATTCACATTGAATACAAGTATATTCCATGCAGTTTACATATAGAAGTAAAAACTCATGGTATAACAGTGTATTCACATTGAATACAAGTATATTTGATGCTGTTTACATATAGAAGTAAAAACTCATGGTATAACAGTGTATTCACATTGAATACAAGTATATTTGATGCTGTTTACATATAGAAGTAAAAACTCATGGTATAACAGTGTATTCACATTGAATACAAGTATATTCCATGCAGTTTACATATAGAAGTAAAAACTCATGGTATAACAGTGTATTCACATTGAATACAAGTATATTCCATGCAGTTTACATATAGAAGTAAAAACTCATGGTATAACAGTGTATTCACATTGAATACAAGTATATTCCATGCAGTTTACATATAGAAGTAAAAACTCATGGTATAACAGTGTATTCACATTGAATACAAGTATATTCCATGCAGTTTACATATAGAAGTAAAAACTCATGGTATAACAGTGTATTCACATTGAATACAAGTATATTCCATGCAGTTTACATATAGAAGTAAAAACTCATGGTATAACAGTGTATTCACATTGAATACAAGTATATTCCATGGCAGTTTACATATAGAAGTAAAAACTCATGGTATAACAGTGTATTCACATTGAATACAAGTATATTCCATGCAGTTTACATATAGAAGTAAAAACTCATGGTATAACAGTGTATTCACATTGAATACAAGTATATTCCATGCAGTTTACATATAGAAATAAAAACTCATGGTATAACAGTGTATTCACATTGAATACAAGTATATTCCATGCAGTTTACATATAGAAGTAAAAACTCATGGTATAACAGTGTATTCACATTGAATACAAGTATATTCCATGCAGTTTACATATAGAAGTAAAAACTCATGGTATAACAGTGTATTCACATTGAATACAAGTATATTCCATGCAGTTTACATATAGAAAGAAAAAACTCATGGTATAACAGTGTATTCACATTGAATACAAGTATATTTCATGCTGTTTACATATAGAAGTAAAAACTCATGGTATAACAGTGTATTCACATTGAATACAAGTATATTTCATGCAGTTTACATATAGAAGTAAAAACTCATGGTATAACAGTGTATTCACATTGAATACAAGTATATTCCATGCAGTTTACATATAGAAGTAAAAACTCATGGTATAACAGTGTATTCACATTGAATACAAGTATATTTGATGCTGTTTACATATAGAAGTAAAAACTCATGGTATAACAGTGTATTCACATTGAATACAAGTATATTTGATGCAGTTTACATATAGAAGTAAAAACTCATGGTATAACAGTGTATTCACATTGAATACAAGTATATTTCATGCAGTTTACATATAGAAGTAAAAACTCATGGTATAACAGTGTATTCACATTGAATACAAGTATATTCCATGCAGTTTACATATAGAAGTAAAAACTCATGGTATAACAGTGTATTCACATTGAATACAAGTATATTTGATGCTGTTTACATATAGAAGTAAAAACTCATGGTATAACAGTGTATTCACATTGAATACAAGTATATTCCATGCAGTTTACATATAGAAGTAAAAACTCATGGTATAACAGTGTATTCACATTGAATACAAGTATATTCCATGCAGTTTACATATAGAAGTAAAAACTCATGGTATAACAGTGTATTCACATTGAATACAAGTATATTTCATGCAGTTTACATATAGAAGTAAAAACTCATGGTATAACAGTGTATTCACATTGAATACAAGTATATTCCTGGTGCTGTTTACATATAGAAGTAAAACTACCATGGTATAACAGTGTATTCACATTGAATACAAGTATATTTGCCATGCTGTTTACATATAGAAGTAAAAACTCATGGTATAACAGTGTATTCACATTGAATACAAGTATATTCCATGCAGTTTACATATGAATAAGTAAAAACTCATGGTATAACAGTGTATTCACATTGAATACAAGTATATTCCATGCAGTTTACATATAAATAAAAAACTCATGGTATAACAGTGTATTCACATTGAATACAAGTATATTCCATGCAGTTTACATATAGAAGTAAAAACTCATGGTATAACAGTGTATTCACATTGAATACAAGTATATTCCACATGCAGTTTACATATAGAAGTAAAAACTCATGGTATAACAGTGTATTCACATTGAATACAAGTATATTCCATGCAGTTTACATATAGAATAAAAAACTCATGGTATAACAGTGTATTCACATTGAATACAAGTATATTCCATGCTGTTTACATATAGAAGTAAAAACTCATGGTATAACAGTGTATTCACATTGAATACAAGTATATTCCATGCAGTTTACATATAGAATAAAAACTCATGGTATAACAGTGTATTCACATTGAATACAAGTATATTCCATGCAGTTTACATATAGAAGTAAAAACTCATGGTATAACAGTGTATTCACATTGAATACAAGTATATTCCATGCAGTTTACATATAGAAGTAAAAACTCATGGTATAACAGTGTATTCACATTGAATACAAGTATATTCCATGCAGTTTACATATAGAAGTAAAAACTCATGGTATAACAGTGTATTCACATTGAATACAAGTATATTCCATGCAGTTTACATATAGAAGTAAAAACTCATGGTATAACAGTGTATTCACATTGAATACAAGTATATTTGATGCTGTTTACATATAGAAGTAAAAACTCATGGTATAACAGTGTATTCACATTGAATACAAGTATATTTGATGCAGTTTACATATAGAAGTAAAAACTCATGGTATAACAGTGTATTCACATTGAATACAAGTATATTCCATGCAGTTTACATATAGAAGTAAAAACTCATGGTATAACAGTGTATTCACATTGAATACAAGTATATTTGCATGCTGTTTACATATAGAAGTAAAAAACTCATGGTATAACAGTGTATTCACATTGAATACAAGTATATTTGCATGCAGTTTACATATAGAAGTAAAAACTCATGGTATAACAGTGTATTCACATTGAATACAAGTATATTCCATGCAGTTTACATATAGAAGTAAAAACTCATGGTATAACAGTGTATTCACATTGAATACAAGATATATTCCATGCAGTTTACATATAGAAGTAAAAACTCATGGTATAACAGTGTATTCACATTGAATACAAGTATATTCCATGCAGTTTACATATAGAAGTAAAAACTCATGGTATAACAGTGTATTCACATTGAATACAAGTATATTCCATGCAGTTTACATATAGAAGTAAAAACTCATGGTATAACAGTGTATTCACATTGAATACAAGTATATTCCATGCAGTTTACATATAGAAGTAAAAACTCATGGTATAACAGTGTATTCACATTGAATACAAGTATATTTGATGCTGTTTACATATAGAAGTAAAAACTCATGGTATAACAGTGTATTCACATTGAATACAAGTATATTTCCATGCTGTTTACATATAGAAGTAAAAACTCATGGTATAACAGTGTATTCACATTGAATACAAGTATATTCCATGCAGTTTACATATAGAAGTAAAAACTCATGGTATAACAGTGTATTCACATTGAATACAAGTATATTCCATGCAGTTTACATATAGAGATAAAAACTCATGGTATAACAGTGTATTCACATTGAATACAAGTATATTCCATGCAGTTTACATATAGAAGTAAAAAAAAACTCATGGTATAACAGTGTATTCACATTGAATACAAGTATATTCCATGCAGTTTACATATAGAAGTAAAAACTCATGGTATAACAGTGTATTCACATTGAATACAAGTATATTCCATGCAGTTTACATATAGAAGTAAAAACTCATGGTATAACAGTGTATTCACATTGAATACACAAGTATATTCCATGCAGTTTACATATAGAAGTAAAAACTCATGGTATAACAGTGTATTCACATTGAATACAAGTATATTTGATGCTGTTTACATATAGAAGTAAAAACTCATGGTATAACAGTGTATTCACATTGAATACAAGTATATTTGATGCAGTTTACATATAGAAGTAAAAACTCATGGTATAACAGTGTATTCACATTGAATACAAGTATATTCCATGCAGTTTACATATAGAAGTAAAAACTCATGGTATAACAGTGTATTCACATTGAATACAAGTATATTTCATGCTGTTTACATATAGAAGTAAAAACTCATGGGTATAACAGTGTATTCACATTGAATACAAGTATATTTCCATGCAGTTTACATATAGAAGTAAAAACTCATGGTATAACAGTGTATTCACATTGAATACAAGTATATTCCATGCAGTTTACATATAGAAAGTAAAAACTCATGGTATAACAGTGTATTCACATTGAATACAAGTATATTCCATGCAGTTTACATATAGAAGTAAAAACTCATGGTATAACAGTGTATTCACATTGAATACAAGTATATTCCATGCAGTTTACATATAGAAGTAAAAACTCATGGTATAACAGTGTATTCACATTGAATACAAGTATATTCCATGCAGTTTACATATAGAAGTAAAAACTCATGGTATAACAGTGTATTCACATTGAATACAAGTATATTCCATGCAGTTTACATATAGAAGTAAAAACTCATGGTATAACAGTGTATTCACATTGAATACAAGTATATTTGATGCTGTTTACATATAGAAGTAAAAACTCATGGGTATAACAGTGTATTCACATTGAATACAAGTATATTTCCATGCTGTTTACATATAAGAAGTAAAAACTCATGGTATAACAGTGTATTCACATTGAATACAAGTATATTTCATGCAGTTTACATATAGAAGTAAAAACTCATGGTATAACAGTGTATTCACATTGAATACAAGTATATTCCATGCAGTTTACATATAGAAGTAAAAACTCATGGTATAACAGTGTATTCACATTGAATACAAGTATATTCCATGCAGTTTACATATAGAAGTAAAAACTCATGGTATAACAGTGTATTCACATTGAATACAAGTATATTCCATGATGCTGTTTACATATAGAAGTAAAAACTCATGGTATAACAGTGTATTCACATTGAATACAAGTATATTTGATGCTGTTTACATATAGAAGTAAAAACTCATGGGTATAACAGTGTATTCACATTGAATACAAGTATATTCCATGCAGTTTACATATAGAAGTAAAAACTCATGGTATAACAGTGTATTCACATTGAATACAAGTATATTCCATGCACTGTTTACATATAGAAGTAAAAACTCATGGTATAACAGTGTATTCACATTGAATACAAGTATATTCCATGCAGTTTACATATAGAAGTAAAAACTCATGGTATAACAGTGTATTCACATTGAATACAAGTATATTCCATGCAGTTTACATATAGAAGTAAAAACTCATGGGTATAACAGTGTATTCACATTGAATACAAGTATATTCCATGCAGTTTACATATAGAAGTAAAAACTCATGGTATAACAGTGTATTCACATTGAATACAAGTATATTCCATGCAGTTTACATATAGAAGTAAAAACTCATGGTATAACAGTGTATTCACATTGAATACAAGTATATTCCATGCAGTTTACATATAGAAGTAAAAACTCATGGTATAACAGTGTATTCACATTGAATACAAGTATATTTGATGCTGTTTACATATAGAAGTAAAAACTCATGGTATAACAGTGTATTCACATTGAATACAAGTATATTCCATGCAGTTTACATATAGAAGTAAAAACTCATGGTATAACAGTGTATTCACATTGAATACAAGTATATTTCATGCAGTTTACATATAGAAGTAAAAACTCATGGTATAACAGTGTATTCACATTGAATACAAGTATAATTCCATGCAGTTTACATATAGAAGTAAAAACTCATGGTATAACAGTGTATTCACATTGAATACAAGTATATTCCATGCAGTTTACATATAAAAGTAAAAACTCATGGTATAACAGTGTATTCACATTGAATACAAGTATATTCCATCGCAGTTTACATATAGAAGTAAAAACTCATGGTATAACAGTGTATTCACATTGAATACAAGTATATTCCATGCAGTTTACATATAGAAGTAAAAACTCATGGTATAACAGTGTATTCACATTGAATACAGCAATGCAGCAACA
>NW_025533369.1:0-33361 GCF_020631705.1 Daphnia magna | reverse complement strand
GTCATACAGAAATGAAGATGACTATTCTGTTATGACTGTCAAGCAAACTTAGTGAATATTTTCAACTTGTAAATCTAAGTAAAAGACTATATTCAAGTGTACTGGTTCTTTGTAGATCGTGACTGATGACGTGATAACAAACCAAGCCCTCATTGACGCCTGGGATATGAAAGATATTGAAGCAAGAACCGTCATATACTGCAATGTGGAGCCTGATTTGCAAGTACTCATCGAAGGATGCTCGACATCGGCTGCAATGTGGGACCGGTTGCTGTTACAATTCGCTCAGGCAGCCGCTGCCAACGCAAACCTGCTTCTAGCCAAGTTCTTTGACTACAAATATGACAAAGAACACAGCGTTCTGAGTCATATCACAAGACTTTCGAGCCTAGCCGAGGAACTGCGCAATCTCAACTCACCGGTAACGGAGCAACAGTTAATCATGAGAACGCTGCATTCACTTCCACCCAGCTATCGCCCGTTCCAATCGTCTTGGCTGAGTGTCCCAATTGCTGAGCAAACTTTACTGAATCTCACGTCGAGACTTGTCACTGAAGAAGCCATGAACAAAGCTTTCAATAATGGTGAAATGGATCCGGCTGATATTGTGTTCTTCGCTGGCAAATCACGACAGACGTCCGCATCGTCCAGCTCAATTGAGGAGACAGCCATGTCAGCCAGAGGCAGGTACAATAGTTACAGACGAGGAGGAAGAGGCTACCGTGGACGTGGAAGAGGCTATCGAGGACACAAACACGACTACGGAAATCGACACTCTGGCGAGAATGGATCCAACATCATTTGCTATTCGTGTGATCAGTCTGGTCATAAAGCGCACAATTGTCCTCAGAAAAAGGATGAGGAAAGAAAACAGCAGAGAAACGACAACTTTAACAAGAATCGCACTTCGTTCGGCTGTGTCTCAAGCTCACTCTGCCTCGTCGCCAAGCAGCCGCATTGCTTCTATGCTGATTCTGCAGCATCAAACCACATGACAGACAAACGAGAATTCTTCACTACTTTCAAGGAAATACCACCCGGAACTTGGAAGGTAACGGGAATTGGAGGTGTGGAGCTGCATGCTGTGGGCAAAGGCAATATTAATGTTGTTTCAACTGTCAACGGAGAAGAAATCAGAGGCATTTTCCATGATGTCCTGTATGTACCCAACCTGAAAGTCAACCTTTTCTCTGTAGGAACAGCCAAAAAGAAGGCATTTTTTGCAAAGGCGACGACACCGTCATGATTGGTGAAAGAATTGGGGATTCTCTCTATTTGCTGCGTGTAACTCCAGTTAACTGCAAACAGGGAGAGGATTATGCCGCTGCTGCCTCATCGATTGTACCAATTCAATTACTACATCAACGCTTCGCTCACACCAACTGCAGAGACGTACGAAGAACAATTCAACTGAAAGCCGTCAAAGATGTCAAACTTGATCCTGAACAAGCCAACACTGCTGATCCCTGTGGTGGATGTCTTTACGGCAAAATGCACCGCTTGCCCTTCCCAACTGAAGGAAGAGACAGAGCCAAGAATGTGGGTGATCTGATTCATGGTGACCTGGGCATGGTCAGCGTCCCGACACCAGAAGGACACAAATACTACTCCTTGCTGAAAGACGACTTCAGCGAATACACCGACACTAAGCTTTTGAAGAAAAAAGAGTGAAGTCTTTGCACACGTTGTTGAGTTCTGCAAGAAAATCGAAACGCAAACTGGCCGTCCCGTCAAAGTGATAAGAACGGATCAAGGCACCGAATACCGCGGAGAACACTTCGACAAATGGAAACGTCACTCAGGCCTCATCCATCAAACAACCTGCCGGTACAACCCACAACAAAATGGCGTCAGTGAAAGGGGCCAACAGAACCCTGATGGATGGAGTACGAAGCTCATTGTATGATGTCACAAACAGTCAACGCCCAAACACCAGCACAGCAGTTCAAGAATTGTGGGGGAGTTCTTGCTCGCCACAGTGTACGTCAGAAATCGTGTTGTGTCCGCCAAAAACAAGACTACACCCTACGAGAAATTCTTTAAAAAGAAACCGTCGGTCGGTCACTTTAGAGTCCTTGGATGTGAAGCTAAAGTCCTTATCCCAGAAGAAATTCGATCCAAAATTGATCCGACGTGTGCAACTGGGTGGTTTGTTGGCTACTGCGACAACATTAAAGGTTGGCGAGTATGGATTCCACCTCTGAGAAAAGTTGTCGTCTCACGGGACGTCAAGTTTAATGAAACTCGGTTCATTGGTGATGAAAATGTGAACTCAAACAAAGAGTCAAAACACAACCCGTGCGAACCGTTTCGCGTCGTAATGGATGCAATGAATGTTGAGCAGCAAATCCCAGTAAATGAAGAGGAGGCGGATGCGGGTATGCAACATGAAGAACAAGATGAAGAGGATGCACAAGGTGCTCAGGGTGCCAACAATGATGAAAATATTGCTGAAGGTAAAGAAAGAATTATTCAAGCAGACGCACCTCTTCAAGACAATCTCGACGGCAACCAACGTGAAATAGCCCATGTTGAGGTTGCAGAAGACGTTCCTATCGACCCAGAAGAACTTCCAGCAAACGAAGTTCACGACTATCGCCGAACCAGATCAGGCCAGATATACCTCAAATATCGTAGGTCACTCGGCCTAGCTGCATCAAGTTCCGAATCGAGCCCAGCTGTCTATTCTGAACTAAACGTTGATGAACCGCAAAGCTATCATGAAACCCAGCAATCCAAATTTTCAAAGGAATGGATGGCCGCCTTCAAAGAGGAGTATGACGCCCAAATCGCCAATGAGTCATGGTTGCTGGTACCGCCATCCGAGCTGCCTCCTGGAACCAAACCAATCGGCCACAAATGGATCGGTAAATTCAAGCCGGGCTATGGTGATGTCCCTCCAAGGTTTAAAGGTCGACTCACCGCAGTAGGTTGCAGTCAACGTCCAGGTATCGACTACGGAGATGTGTACACCGCCGTCCCCAGACTCGAGTCATTTAGGCTATTCATATCGATGGTTGCCAGTGAAAACTTAGACACAGTACAA
This sequence comes from Daphnia magna, assembly GCF_020631705.1. NCBI lineage: Eukaryota > Metazoa > Arthropoda > Branchiopoda > Diplostraca > Daphniidae > Daphnia > Daphnia magna. The sequence continues at coordinate 30,315 of NW_025533369.1, read as the reverse complement.
ATCGACATAAAAACAGCATTCCTTAACGCCTCGCTTGATTGTCCCATTTACATGACGCAGCCAGAAGGATTCCGTGTACCAGGAAAAGAAGATTGGCCCGTGCTGTTAAAGAAGGGCGCTCTACGGAACCAAACAAGCCCCTTTGCTCTGGGGCAAGACTTTCAAAAAGAAAGTAGAAAACGCCGGATTCAAAGCGCTGAATTCTGATGGCTGTGTGTATATTCGCATAAACGGAGGTGAGTACTCTATACTTATCGTTTATGTCGACGATGTGATCTACGCCACCAACAAAAAGGACACGATTCAGCCGTTCATAAAGTTCCTGTCAAGTGAGTTCCAAATTCGCAATCTGCCACCTACGAGATTTCTAGGCCTTAACATGGAGAGGGATAGGTCGAGCGGACAGATCTTCGTTTCCCTACAACACACTGTTCTCAACCTGCTTGAAAAATTTGGAATGTCAAACTGTAATCCCATTTCAACACCGGCTGATCCAAACGCCAGACTAAGTGCTCGTATCGTATCCGCGAGCGAGGGAGAGAAGATCGACATGGACAAGATACCGTACAGCTCAGCCGTCGGCGCGCTACTTTATCTTGCCAATGCAACACGGCCTGACATTTCCTATGCTGTCGGACAGACTGCAAAATACTGTGCGTCCCCTCTACTCGCTCACTGGAAAGCAGTGAAGCGAATTTTCAGGTACCTAAAAGGAACATCTGATCTTGGACTCTGGCTCGGCGGAAGCAACGAAGGTGTGGTAGGTTACACCGATGCAGATTTTGGTGGCGACCTCGACAACAGAAAATCCACGTCCGGCAGCATCTTCTTTCTGCGAGGTGGGCCGGTGTCTTGGTCCAGTCGAAAGCAAACATCCACAGCTACGTCGACTACCCACAGCGAATACAACGCTCTTTCGGACGCAGGAAAGGATGCTGTATGGCTGGGGCGCTTCCACGCCGAAGTCAGGCCACCGAAAAAAGGAACAACGACCGAACCCCTTCCTGTACCAATATACTGCGATAACCAAAGCGCCGTCAAACTCGTCAAAAACCCCCGAATTCCACAGAAGAACCAAACACTTCGAGATTGCGACGCACTTCATCCGAGAACTACAAGAGAAGGGACGAGTAACAGTTGTCGAAGTCGAAGGCACCAATCAACTAGCTGATCTGTTCACTAAGCCCCTTAAAGAGGATCACTTCATCAACCTACGTGTACGCATTGGGATGGGAATCTTCCCGAAAAAAAGGTTTGAGGGAGAGTGTTAAAGGTGGTGATTAAATCAAACCTGTCTTCTCCCTAATTCCCACTTCTCCCCGCCTGAAGCAAAAGTTAAATGGGATACTGTTTAGTAGTTGCCACACGTACTTTGACTTGGGGGGCTAGTGTACTGTCTGGCTGTCACTTGAATCTGAGTAAGCTCGGTGTCAACGACATCATTGTGTAATTCCCTACCAGGTATGATTCCCTTTATGTAACAGTATATAATGTGTGTGACTCGTGTGTCTTACTATGCTGAATGGTTTGAACAATAAAGGGACTAGACTCTGTGCAATAGTACCCTTTCTTCTACAAAACAGCATCAAATATACTTGTATTCAATGTGAATACACTGTTATACCATGAGTTTTTACTTCTATATGTAAACTGCATGGAATATACTTGTATTAAATGTGAATACAATGTTATACCATGAGTTTTTACTTCTATATCTAAACAGCATCAAATATACTTGTATTCAATGTGAATACACTGTTATACCATGAGTTTTTACTTCTATATGTAAACAGCATCAAATATACTTGTATTCAATGTGAATATACTGTTATACCATGAGTTTTTACTTCTATATGTAAACAGCATCAAATATACTTGTATTCAATGTGAATACACTGTTATATCATGAGTTTTTACTTCTATATGTAAACAGCATCAAATATACTTGTATTCAATGTGAATACACTGTTATACCATGAGTTTTTACTTCTATATGTAAACTCCATGGAATATACTTGTATTCAATGTGAATACACTGTTATACCATTAGTTTTTATTTCTATATGTAAACAGCATCAAATATACTTGTATTCAATGTGAATACACTGTTATACCATGAGTTTTTACTTTTATATGTAAACAGAATCAAATATACTTGTATTCAATGTGAATACACTGTTATACCATGAGTTTTTACTTCTTTATGTAAACTGCATGGAATATACTTGTATTCAATGTGAATACACTGTTATACCATGAGTTTTTACTTCTATATGTATACTGCATCAAATATACTTGTATTCAATGTGAATACACTGTTATACCATGAGTTTTTACTTCAATATGTAAACAGCATCAAATATACTTGTATTCAATGTGAATATACTGTTATAACATGAGTTTTTACTTCAATATGTAAACAGCATCAAATATACTTGTATTCAATGTGAATACACTGTTATACCATGAGTTTTTACTTCTATATGTAAACAGCATCAAATATACTTGTATTCAATGTGAATACACTGTTATACCATGAGTTTTTATTTCTATATGTAAACAGCATCAAATATACTTGTATTCAATGTGAATACACTGTTATACCATGAGTTTTTACTTCTATATGTATACTGCATCAAATATAATTGTATTCAATGTGAATACACTGTTATACCATGAGTTTTTACTATTATATGTAAACAGCATCAAATATACTTGTATTCAATGTGAATACACTGTTATACCATGAGTTTTTACTTCTATATGTAAACAGCATCAAATATACTTGTATTCAATGTGAATACACTGTTATACCATGAGTTTTTACTTCTATATGTAAACTCCATGGAATATACTTGTATTCAATGTGAATACACTGTTATACCATGAGTTTTTACTTTAATATGTAAACAGCATCAAATATACTTGTATTCAATGTGAATATACTGTTATAACATGAGTTTTTACTTCAATATGTAAACAGCATCAAATATACTTGTATTCAATGTAAATACACTGTTATACCATGAGTTTTTACTTCTATATGTATACTGCATCAAATATACTTGTATTCAATGTGAATAAACTGTTATACCATGAGTTTTTACTTCTATATGTAAACAGCATCAAATATACTTGTATTCAATGTGAATACACTGTTATACCATGAGTTTTTATTTCTATATGTAAACCAGCATCAAATATACTTGTATTCAATGTGAATACACTGTTATACCATGAGTTTTTACTTCTATATGTATACTGCATCAAATATAATTGTATTCAATGTGAATACACTGTTATACCATGAGTTTTTACTATTATATGTAAACAGCATCAAATATACTTGTATTCAATGTGAATACACTGTTATACCATGAGTTTTTACTTCTATATGTAAACAGCATCAAATATACTTGTATTCAATGTGAATACACTGTTATACCATGAGTTTTTACTTCTATATGTAAACTCCATGGAATATACTTGTATTCAATGTGAATACACTGTTATACCATGAGTTTTTACTTCTATATGTAAACAGCATCAAATATACTTGTATTCAATGTGAATACACAGTTATACCATGAGTTTTTACTTTTATATGTAAACAGAATCAAATATACTTGTATTCAATGTGAATACACTGTTATACCATGAGTTTTTACTTCTTTAAAAAACCATTTATGTAAACTGCATGGAATATACTTGTATTCAATGTGAATACACTGTTATACCATGAGTTTTTACTTCTATATGTATACTGCATCAAATATACTTGTATTCAATGTGAATACACTGTTATACCATGAGTTTTTACTTCAATATGTAAACAGCATCAAATATACTTGTATTCAATGTGAATATACTGTTATAACATGAGTTTTTACTTCAATATGTAAACAGCATCAAATATACTTGTATTCAATGTGAATACACTGTTATACCATGAGTTTTTACTTCTATATGTAAACAGCATCAAATATACTTGTATTCAATGTGAATACACTGTTATACCATGAGTTTTTACTTCTATATGTAAACTGCATCAAATATACTTGTATTCAATGTGGATACACTGTTATACCATGAGTTTTTACTTTTATATGTAAACAGCATCAAATATACTTGTATTCAATGTGAATACACTGTTATACCATGAGTTTTTACTTCTATATGTATACTGCATCAAATATACTTGTATTCAATGTGAATACACTGTTATACCATGAGTTTTTACTTCAATATGTAAACAGCATCAAATATACTTGTATTCAATGTGAATACACTGTTATACCATGAGTTTTTACTTCAATATGTAAACAGCATCAAATATACTTGTATTCAATGTGAATACACTGTTATACCATGAGTTTTTACTTCTATATGTAAACTGCATCAAATATACTTGTATTCAATGTGAATACACTGTTATACCATGAGTTTTTACTTCTATATGTAAACAGCATCAAATATACTTGTATTCAATGTGAATACACTGTTATACCATGAGTTTTTATTTCTATATGTAAACAGCATCAAATATACTTGTATTCAATGTGAATACACTGTTATACCATGAGTTTTTACTTCTATATGTAAACTGCATCAAATATACTTGTATTCAATGTGAATACACTGTTATACCATGAGTTTTTACTATTATATGTAAACAGCATCAAATATACTTGTATTCAATGTGAATACACTGTTATACCATGAGTTTTTACTTCTATATGTAAACAGCATCAAATATACTTGTATTCAATGTGAATACACTGTTATACCATGAGTTTTTACTTCTATATGTAAACTCCATGGAATATACTTGTATTCAATGTGAATACACTGTTATACCATGAGTTTTTACTTCTATATGTAAACAGCATCAAATATACTTGTATTCAATGTGAATACACAGTTATACCATGAGTTTTTACTTTTATATGTAAACAGAATCAAATATACTTGTATTCAATGTGAATACACTGTTATACCATGAGTTTTTACTTCTATATGTAAACTGCATCAAATATACTTGTATTCAATGTGAATACACTGTTATACCATGAGTTTTTACTTCTATATGTATACTGCATCAAATATACTTGTATTCAATGTGAATACACTGTTATACCATGAGTTTTTACTTCAATATGTAAACAGCATCAAATATACTTGTATTCAATGTGAATATACTGTTATAACATGAGTTTTTACTTCAATATGTAAACAGCATCAAATATACTTGTATTCAATGTGAATACACTGTTATACCATGAGTTTTTACTTCTATATGTAAACAGCATCAAATATACTTGTATTCAATGTGAATACACTGTTATACCATGAGTTTTTATTTCTATATGTAAACAGCATCAAATATACTTGTATTCAATGTGAATACACTGTTATACCATGAGTTTTTACTTCTATATGTATACTGCATCAAATATACTTGTATTCAATGTGAATACACTGTTATACCATGAGTTTTTACTTTTATATGTAAACAGCATCAAATATACTTGTATTCAATGTGAATACACTGTTATACCATGAGTTTTTACTTCTATATGTAAACAGCATCAAATATACTTGTATTCAATGTGAATACACTGTTATACCATGAGTTTTTACTTCAATATGTAAATAGCATCAAATATACTTGTATTCAATGTGAATACACTGTTATACCATGAGTTTTTACTTCTATATGTAAACTCCATGGAATATACTTGTATTCAATGTGAATACACTGTTATACCATGAATTTTTACTTCTATATGTAAACAGCATCAAATATACTTGTATTCAATGTGAATACACAGTTATACCATGAGTTTTTACTTTTATATGTAAACAGAATCAAATATACTTGTATTCAATGTGAATACACTGTTATACCATGAGTTTTTACTTCTTTATGTAAACTGCATGGAATATACTTGTATTCAATGTGAATACACTGTTATACCATGAGTTTTTACTTCTATATGTATACTGCATCAAATATACTTGTATTCAATGTGAATACACTGTTATACCATGAGTTTTTACTTCAATATGTAAACAGCATCAAATATACTTGTATTCAATGTGAATATACTGTTATAACATGAGTTTTTACTTCAATATGTAAACAGCATCAAATATACTTGTATTCAATGTGAATACACTGTTATACCATGAGTTTTTACTTCTATATGTAAACAGCATCAAATATACTTGTATTCAATGTGAATACACTGTTATACCATGAGTTTTTATTTCTATATGTAAACAGCATCAAATATACTTGTATTCAATGTGAATACACTGTTATACCATGAGTTTTTACTTCTATATGTATACTGCATCAAATATAATTGTATTCAATGTGAATACACTGTTATACCATGAGTTTTCACTATTATATGTAAACAGCATCAAATATACTTGTATTCAATGTGAATACACTGTTATACCATGAGTTTTTACTTCTATATGTAAACAGCATCAAATATACTTGTATTCAATGTGAATACACTGTTATACCATGAGTTTTTACTTCAATATGTAAATAGAATCAAATATACTTGTATTCAATGTGAATACACTGTTATACCATGAGTTTTTACTATTATATGTAAACAGCATCAAATATACTTTTATTCAATGTGAATACACTGTCATACCATGAGTTTTTACTTCTATATGTAAACAGCATCAAATATACTTGTATTCAATGTGAATACACTGTTATACCATGAGTTTTTACTTCTATATGTAAACTCCATGGAATATACTTGTATTCAATGTGAATACACTGTTATACCATGAGTTTTTACTTCTATATGTAAACATGTTAAAGGTGGTGATTAAATCAAACCTGTCTTCTCCCTAATTCCCACTTCTCCCCGCCTGAAGCAAAAGTTAAATGGGATACTGTTTAGTAGTTGCCACACGTACTTTGACTTGGGGGGCTAGTGTACTGTCTTTCTGTCACTTGAATCTGAGTAAGCTCGGTGTCAACGACATCATTGTGTAATTCCCTACCAGGTATGATTCCCTTTATGTAACAGTATATAATGTGTGTGACTCGTGTGTCTTACTATGCTGAATGGTTTGAACAATAAAGGGACTAGACTCTGTGCAATAGTACCCTTTCTTCTACAGGTTATGGGCCCAGATCCACGCTTTATGTCAGCTCACTAACTCTGTTTCCTTTTATTCTCTACCAGAGTCATAGTAAATATTAAAAAAAAAAATCAAGTATCATGGCCAGTGCTGGAAGTTCTGGAATTGAAATGAGGAGCATCGCCAAGTTGAATGGAAAGAACTGGTCGTCCTGGAGGTTTGAAGTCACCTTGCTGCTAGAAAAGAACAAGCTAATGCGAGTAGTATTGAAGGTGGACACCAAACCAGCACAGGTATTAACTAAACAAAAAAATATATCTAATTATACTCTGTGTGGAAACAACGTGATAGTTCTAAACTCTGGAACCCAGTCTTGATAGAAAGATGTGCATTAATATGCGAATGTACAGACTGTATTTAAAAACGAAAGAATGTGGCTATTCTATTAAACAAGTAAAAGAACATGGTTATTCTTTCAAACACGTAAAAAGAATATGGTTATTCTTTCAAACATGTAAAAAAGAATATGGCTATTCTATCGAACAAGTAAAAGAATATGGTTATTCTTTCAAACACGTAAAAAGAATATGGTTATTCTTTCAAACATGTAAAAAGAATATGGCTATTCTATCGAACACGTAAAAGAATATGGTTATTCTTTAAAAAAAAAAAAAAAAAAAAAAAGAAGGAATATGGTTATTCTACGGTGGACGTGTAAGTCATACAGAAATGAAGATGACTATTCTGTTATGACTGTCAAGCAAACTTAGTGAATATTTTCAACTTGTAAATCTAAGTAAAAGACTATATTCAAGTGTACTGGTTCTTTGTAGATCGTGACTGATGACGTGATAACAAACCAAGCCCTCATTGACGCCTGGGATATGAAAGATATTGAAGCAAGAACCGTCATATACTGCAATGTGGAGCCTGATTTGCAAGTACTCATCGAAGGATGCTCGACATCGGCTGCAATGTGGGACCGGTTGCTGTTACAATTCGCTCAGGCAGCCGCTGCCAACGCAAACCTGCTTCTAGCCAAGTTCTTTGACTACAAATATGACAAAGAACACAGCGTTCTGAGTCATATCACAAGACTTTCGAGCCTAGCCGAGGAACTGCGCAATCTCAACTCACCGGTAACGGAGCAACAGTTAATCATGAGAACGCTGCATTCACTTCCACCCAGCTATCGCCCGTTCCAATCGTCTTGGCTGAGTGTCCCAATTGCTGAGCAAACTTTACTGAATCTCACGTCGAGACTTGTCACTGAAGAAGCCATGAACAAAGCTTTCAATAATGGTGAAATGGATCCGGCTGATATTGTGTTCTTCGCTGGCAAATCACGACAGACGTCCGCATCGTCCAGCTCAATTGAGGAGACAGCCATGTCAGCCAGAGGCAGGTACAATAGTTACAGACGAGGAGGAAGAGGCTACCGTGGACGTGGAAGAGGCTATCGAGGACACAAACACGACTACGGAAATCGACACTCTGGCGAGAATGGATCCAACATCATTTGCTATTCGTGTGATCAGTCTGGTCATAAAGCGCACAATTGTCCTCAGAAAAAGGATGAGGAAAGAAAACAGCAGAGAAACGACAACTTTAACAAGAATCGCACTTCGTTCGGCTGTGTCTCAAGCTCACTCTGCCTCGTCGCCAAGCAGCCGCATTGCTTCTATGCTGATTCTGCAGCATCAAACCACATGACAGACAAACGAGAATTCTTCACTACTTTCAAGGAAATACCACCCGGAACTTGGAAGGTAACGGGAATTGGAGGTGTGGAGCTGCATGCTGTGGGCAAAGGCAATATTAATGTTGTTTCAACTGTCAACGGAGAAGAAATCAGAGGCATTTTCCATGATGTCCTGTATGTACCCAACCTGAAAGTCAACCTTTTCTCTGTAGGAACAGCCATAAATTAAAAGCACAAAGGCATTTTTTTGCAAAGGCGACGACACCGTCATGATTGGTGAAAGAATTGGGGATTCTCTCTATTTGCTGCGTGTAACTCCAGTTAACTGCAAACAGGGAGAGGATTATGCCGCTGCTGCCTCATCGATTGTACCAATTCAATTACTACATCAACGCTTCGCTCACACCAACTGCAGAGACGTACGAAGAACAATTCAACTGAAAGCCGTCAAAGATGTCAAACTTGATCCTGAACAAGCCAACACTGCTGATCCCTGTGGTGGATGTCTTTACGGCAAAATGCACCGCTTGCCCTTCCCAACTGAAGGAAGAGACAGAGCCAAGAATGTGGGTGATCTGATTCATGGTGACCTGGGCATGGTCAGCGTCCCGACACCAGAAGGACACAAATACTACTCCTTGCTGAAAGACGACTTCAGCGAATACACCGACACTAAGCTTTTGAAGAAAAAGAGTGAAGTCTTTGCACACGTTGTTGAGTTCTGCAAGAAAATCGAAACGCAAACTGGCCGTCCCGTCAAAGTGATAAGAACGGATCAAGGCACCGAATACCGCGGAGAACACTTCGACAAATGGAAACGTCACTCAGGCCTCATCCATCAAACAACCTGCCGGTACAACCCACAACAAAATGGCGTCAGTGAAAGGGCCAACAGAACCCTGATGGATGGAGTACGAAGCTCATTGTATGATGTCACAAACAGTCAACGCCCAAACACCAGCACAGCAGTTCAAGAATTGTGGGGGAGTTCTTGCTCGCCACAGTGTACGTCAGAAATCGTGTTGTGTCCGCCAAAAACAAGACTACACCCTACGAGAAATTCTTTAAAAAGAAACCGTCGGTCGGTCACTTTAGAGTCCTTGGATGTGAAGCTAAAGTCCTTATCCCAGAAGAAATTCGATCCAAAATTGATCCGACGTGTGCAACTGGGTGGTTTGTTGGCTACTGCGACAACATTAAAGGTTGGCGAGTATGGATTCCACCTCTGAGAAAAGTTGTCGTCTCACGGGACGTCAAGTTTAATGAAACTCGGTTCATTGGTGATGAAAATGTGAACTCAAACAAAGAGTCAAAACACAACCCGTGCGAACCGTTTCGCGTCGTAATGGATGCAATGAATGTTGAGCAGCAAATCCCAGTAAATGAAGAGGAGGCGGATGCGGGTATGCAACATGAAGAACAAGATGAAGAGGATGCACAAGGTGCTCAGGGTGCCAACAATGATGAAAATATTGCTGAAGGTAAAGAAAGAATTATTCAAGCAGACGCACCTCTTCAAGACAATCTCGACGGCAACCAACGTGAAATAGCCCATGTTGAGGTTGCAGAAGACGTTCCTATCGACCCAGAAGAACTTCCAGCAAACGAAGTTCACGACTATCGCCGAACCAGATCAGGCCAGATATACCTCAAATATCGTAGGTCACTCGGCCTAGCTGCATCAAGTTCCGAATCGAGCCCAGCTGTCTATTCTGAACTAAACGTTGATGAACCGCAAAGCTATCATGAAACCCAGCAATCCAAATTTTCAAAGGAATGGATGGCCGCCTTCAAAGAGGAGTATGACGCCCAAATCGCCAATGAGTCATGGTTGCTGGTACCGCCATCCGAGCTGCCTCCTGGAACCAAACCAATCGGCCACAAATGGATCGGTAAATTCAAGCCGGGCTATGGTGATGTCCCTCCAAGGTTTAAAGGTCGACTCACCGCAGTAGGTTGCAGTCAACGTCCAGGTATCGACTACGGAGATGTGTACACCGCCGTCCCCAGACTCGAGTCATTTAGGCTATTCATATCGATGGTTGCCAGTGAAAACTTAGACACAGTACAAATCGACATAAAAACAGCATTCCTTAACGCCTCGCTTGATTGTCCCATTTACATGACGCAGCCAGAAGGATTCCGTGTACCAGGAAAAGAAGATTGGCCCGTGCTGTTAAAGAAGGCGCTCTACGGAACCAAACAAGCCCCTTTGCTCTGGGGCAAGACTTTCAAAAAGAAAGTAGAAAACGCCGGATTCAAAGCGCTGAATTCTGATGGCTGTGTGTATATTCGCATAAACGGAGGTGAGTACTCTATACTTATCGTTTATGTCGACGATGTGATCTACGCCACCAACAAAAAGGACACGATTCAGCCGTTCATAAAGTTCCTGTCAAGTGAGTTCCAAATTCGCAATCTGCCACCTACGAGATTTCTAGGCCTTAACATGGAGAGGGATAGGTCGAGCGGACAGATCTTCGTTTCCCTACAACACACTGTTCTCAACCTGCTTGAAAAATTTGGAATGTCAAACTGTAATCCCATTTCAACACCGGCTGATCCAAACGCCAGACTAAGTGCTCGTATCGTATCCGCGAGCGAGGGAGAGAAGATCGACATGGACAAGATACCGTACAGCTCAGCCGTCGGCGCGCTACTTTATCTTGCCAATGCAACACGGCCTGACATTTCCTATGCTGTCGGACAGACTGCAAAATACTGTGCGTCCCCTCTACTCGCTCACTGGAAAGCAGTGAAGCGAATTTTCAGGTACCTAAAAGGAACATCTGATCTTGGACTCTGGCTCGGCGGAAGCAACGAAGGTGTGGTAGGTTACACCGATGCAGATTTTGGTGGCGACCTCGACAACAGAAAATCCACGTCCGGCAGCATCTTCTTTCTGCGAGGTGGGCCGGTGTCTTGGTCCAGTCGAAAGCAAACATCCACAGCTACGTCGACTACCCACAGCGAATACAACGCTCTTTCGGACGCAGGAAAGGATGCTGTATGGCTGGGGCGCTTCCACGCCGAAGTCAGGCCACCGAAAAAAGGAACAACGACCGAACCCCTTCCTGTACCAATATACTGCGATAACCAAAGCGCCGTCAAACTCGTCAAAAACCCCGAATTCCACAGAAGAACCAAACACTTCGAGATTGCGACGCACTTCATCCGAGAACTACAAGAGAAGGGACGAGTAACAGTTGTCGAAGTCGAAGGCACCAATCAACTAGCTGATCTGTTCACTAAGCCCCTTAAAGAGGATCACTTCATCAACCTACGTGTACGCATTGGGATGGGAATCTTCCCGAAAAAAAGGTTTGAGGGAGAGTGTTAAAGGTGGTGATTAAATCAAACCTGTCTTCTCCCTAATTCCCACTTCTCCCCGCCTGAAGCAAAAGTTAAATGGGATACTGTTTAGTAGTTGCCACACGTACTTTGACTTGGGGGGCTAGTGTACTGTCTGGCTGTCACTTGAATCTGAGTAAGCTCGGTGTCAACGACATCATTGTGTAATTCCCTACCAGGTATGATTCCCTTTATGTAACAGTATATAATGTGTGTGACTCGTGTGTCTTACTATGCTGAATGGTTTGAACAATAAAGGGACTAGACTCTGTGCAATAGTACCCTTTCTTCTACAAAACAGCATCAAATATACTTGTATTCAATGTGAATACACTGTTATACCATGAGTTTTTACTTCTATATGTAAACTGCATGGAATATACTTGTATTCAATGTGAATACACTGTTATACCATGAGTTTTTACTTCTATATGTAAACAGCATCAAATATACTTGTATTCAATGTGAATACACTGTTATACCATGAGTTTTTACTTCTATATGTAAACAGCATCAAATATACTTGTATTCAATGTGAATACACTGTTATACCATGAGTTTTTACTTCTATATGTAAACAGCATCAAATATACTTGTATTCAATGTGAATACACTGTTATACCATGAGTTTTTACTTCTATATGTAAACAGCATCAAATATACTTGTATTCAATGTGAATACACTGTTATACCATGAGTTTTTACTTCTATATGTAAACTGCATGGAATATACTTGTATTCAATGTGAATACACTGTTATACCATGAGTTTTTACTTCTATATGTAAACAGCATCAAATATACTTGTATTCAATGTGAATACACTGTTATACCATGAGTTTTTACTTCTATATGTAAACAGCATCAAATATACTTGTATTCAATGTGAATACACTGTTATACCATGAGTTTTTACTTCTATATGTAAACTGCATCAAATATACTTGTATTCAATGTGAATACACTGTTATACCATGAGTTTTTACTTCTATATGTAAACAGCATCAAATATACTTGTATTCAATGTGAATACACTGTTATACCATGAGTTTTTACTTCTATATGTAAACAGCATCAAATATACTTGTATTCAATGTGAATACACTGTTATACCATGAGTTTTTACTTCTATATGTAAACAGCATCAAATATACTTGTATTCAATGTGAATACACTGTTATACCATGAGTTTTTACTTCTATATGTAAACAGCATCAAATATACTTGTATTCAATGTGAATACACTGTTATACCATGAGTTTTTACTTCTATATGTAAACAGCATCAAATATACTTGTATTCAATGTGAATACACTGTTATACCATGAGTTTTTACTTCTATATGTAAACTGCATCAAATATACTTGTATTCAATGTGAATACACTGTTATACCATGAGTTTTTACTTCTATATGTAAACAGCATCAAATATACTTGTATTCAATGTGAATACACTGTTATACCATGAGTTTTTACTTCTATATGTAAACAGCATCAAATATACTTGTATTCAATGTGAATACACTGTTATACCATGAGTTTTTACTTCTATATGTAAACTGCATGGAATATACTTGTATTCAATGTGAATACACTGTTATACCATGAGTTTTTACTTCTATATGTAAACAGCATCAAATATACTTGTATTCAATGTGAATACACTGTTATACCATGAGTTTTTACTTCTATATGTAAACAGCATCAAATATACTTGTATTCAATGTGAATACACTGTTATACCATGAGTTTTTACTTCTATATGTAAACAGCATCAAATATACTTGTATTCAATGTGAATACACTGTTATACCATGAGTTTTTACTTCTATATGTAAACAGCATCAAATATACTTGTATTCAATGTGAATACACTGTTATACCATGAGTTTTTACTTCTATATGTAAACTGCATGGAATATACTTGTATTCAATGTGAATACACTGTTATACCATGAGTTTTTACTTCTATATGTAAACTGCATCAAATATACTTGTATTCAATGTGAATACACTGTTATACCATGAGTTTTTACTTCTATATGTAAACAGCATCAAATATACTTGTATTCAATGTGAATACACTGTTATACCATGAGTTTTTACTTCTATATGTAAACAGCATCAAATATACTTGTATTCAATGTGAATACACTGTTATACCATGAGTTTTTACTTCTATATGTAAACAGCATCAAATATACTTGTATTCAATGTGAATACACTGTTATACCATGAGTTTTTACTTCTATATGTAAACTGCATGGAATATACTTGTATTCAATGTGAATACACTGTTATACCATGAGTTTTTACTTCTATATGTAAACAGCATCAAATATACTTGTATTCAATGTGAATACACTGTTATACCATGAGTTTTTACTTCTATATGTAAACTGCATCAAATATACTTGTATTCAATGTGAATACACTGTTATACCATGAGTTTTTACTTCTATATGTAAACAGCATCAAATATACTTGTATTCAATGTGAATACACTGTTATACCATGAGTTTTTACTTCTATATGTAAACTGCATGAAATATACTTGTATTCAATGTGAATACACTGTTATACCATGAGTTTTTACTTCTATATGTAAACTGCATCAAATATACTTGTATTCAATGTGAATACACTGTTATACCATGAGTTTTTACTTCTATATGTAAACAGCATCAAATATACTTGTATTCAATGTGAATACACTGTTATACCATGAGTTTTTACTTCTATATGTAAACAGCATCAAATATACTTGTATTCAATGTGAATACACTGTTATACCATGAGTTTTTACTTCTATATGTAAACAGCATCAAATATACTTGTATTCAATGTGAATACACTGTTATACCATGAGTTTTTACTTCTATATGTAAACAGCATCAAATATACTTGTATTCAATGTGAATACACTGTTATACCATGAGTTTTTACTTCTATATGTAAACAGCATCAAATATACTTGTATTCAATGTGAATACACTGTTATACCATGAGTTTTTACTTCTATATGTAAACTGCATGAAATATACTTGTATTCAATGTGAATACACTGTTATACCATGAGTTTTTACTTCTATATGTAAACAGCATCAAATATACTTGTATTCAATGTGAATACACTGTTATACCATGAGTTTTTACTTCTATATGTAAACAGCATCAAATATACTTGTATTCAATGTGAATACACTGTTATACCATGAGTTTTTACTTCTATATGTAAACAGCATCAAATATACTTGTATTCAATGTGAATACACTGTTATACCATGAGTTTTTACTTCTATATGTAAACTGCATGAAATATACTTGTATTCAATGTGAATACACTGTTATACCATGAGTTTTTACTTCTATATGTAAACTGCATCAAATATACTTGTATTCAATGTGAATACACTGTTATACCATGAGTTTTTACTTCTATATGTAAACAGCATCAAATATACTTGTATTCAATGTGAATACACTGTTATACCATGAGTTTTTACTTCTATATGTAAACAGCATCAAATATACTTGTATTCAATGTGAATACACTGTTATACCATGAGTTTTTACTTCTATATGTAAACTGCATCAAATATACTTGTATTCAATGTGAATACACTGTTATACCATGAGTTTTTACTTCTATATGTAAACAGCATCAAATATACTTGTATTCAATGTGAATACACTGTTATACCATGAGTTTTTACTTCTATATGTAAACAGCATCAAATATACTTGTATTCAATGTGAATACACTGTTATACCATGAGTTTTTACTTCTATATGTAAACTGCATGGAATATACTTGTATTCAATGTGAATACACTGTTATACCATGAGTTTTTACTTCTATATGTAAACAGCATCAAATATACTTGTATTCAATGTGAATACACTGTTATACCATGAGTTTTTACTTCTATATGTAAACAGCATCAAATATACTTGTATTCAATGTGAATACACTGTTATACCATGAGTTTTTACTTCTATATGTAAACAGCATCAAATATACTTGTATTCAATGTGAATACACTGTTATACCATGAGTTTTTACTTCTATATGTAAACAGCATCAAATATACTTGTATTCAATGTGAATACACTGTTATACCATGAGTTTTTACTTCTATATGTAAACTGCATGAAATATACTTGTATTCAATGTGAATACACTGTTATACCATGAGTTTTTACTTCTATATGTAAACTGCATCAAATATACTTGTATTCAATGTGAATACACTGTTATACCATGAGTTTTTACTTCTATATGTAAACAGCATCAAATATACTTGTATTCAATGTGAATACACTGTTATACCATGAGTTTTTACTTCTATATGTAAACAGCATCAAATATACTTGTATTCAATGTGAATACACTGTTATACCATGAGTTTTTACTTCTATATGTAAACAGCATCAAATATACTTGTATTCAATGTGAATACACTGTTATACCATGAGTTTTTACTTCTATATGTAAACTGCATGGAATATACTTGTATTCAATGTGAATACACTGTTATACCATGAGTTTTTACTTCTATATGTAAACAGCATCAAATATACTTGTATTCAATGTGAATACACTGTTATACCATGAGTTTTTACTTCTATATGTAAACTGCATCAAATATACTTGTATTCAATGTGAATACACTGTTATACCATGAGTTTTTACTTCTATATGTAAACAGCATCAAATATACTTGTATTCAATGTGAATACACTGTTATACCATGAGTTTTTACTTCTATATGTAAACTGCATCAAATATACTTGTATTCAATGTGAATACACTGTTATACCATGAGTTTTTACTTCTATATGTAAACTGCATCAAATATACTTGTATTCAATGTGAATACACTGTTATACCATGAGTTTTTACTTCTATATGTAAACAGCATCAAATATACTTGTATTCAATGTGAATACACTGTTATACCATGAGTTTTTACTTCTATATGTAAACAGCATCAAATATACTTGTATTCAATGTGAATACACTGTTATACCATGAGTTTTTACTTCTATATGTAAACAGCATGCAAATATACTTGTATTCAATGTGAATACACTGTTATACCATGAGTTTTTACTTCTATATGTAAACAGCATCAAATATACTTGTATTCAATGTGAATACACTGTTATACCATGAGTTTTTACTTCTATATGTAAACAGCATCAAATATACTTGTATTCAATGTGAATACACTGTTATACCATGAGTTTTTACTTCTATATGTAAACAGCATCAAATATACTTGTATTCAATGTGAATACACTGTTATACCATGAGTTTTTACTTCTATATGTAAACTGCATGAAATATACTTGTATTCAATGTGAATACACTGTTATACCATGAGTTTTTACTTCTATATGTAAACAGCATCAAATATACTTGTATTCAATGTGAATACACTGTTATACCATGAGTTTTTACTTCTATATGTAAACAGCATCAAATATACTTGTATTCAATGTGAATACACTGTTATACCATGAGTTTTTACTTCTATATGTAAACAGCATCAAATATACTTGTATTCAATGTGAATACACTGTTATACCATGAGTTTTTACTTCTATATGTAAACTGCATGAAATATACTTGTATTCAATGTGAATACACTGTTATACCATGAGTTTTTACTTCTATATGTAAACTGCATCAAATATACTTGTATTCAATGTGAATACACTGTTATACCATGAGTTTTTACTTCTATATGTAAACAGCATCAAATATACTTGTATTCAATGTGAATACACTGTTATACCATGAGTTTTTACTTCTATATGTAAACAGCATCAAATATACTTGTATTCAATGTGAATACACTGTTATACCATGAGTTTTTACTTCTATATGTAAACAGCATCAAATATACTTGTATTCAATGTGAATACACTGTTATACCATGAGTTTTTACTTCTATATGTAAACAGCATCAAATATACTTGTATTCAATGTGAATACACTGTTATACCATGAGTTTTTACTTCTATATGTAAACAGCATCAAATATACTTGTATTCAATGTGAATACACTGTTATACCATGAGTTTTTACTTCTATATGTAAACAGCATCAAATATACTTGTATTCAATGTGAATACACTGTTATACCATGAGTTTTTACTTCTATATGTAAACAGCATCAAATATACTTGTATTCAATGTGAATACACTGTTATACCATGAGTTTTTACTTCTATATGTAAACTGCATGGAATATACTTGTATTCAATGTGAATACACTGTTATACCATGAGTTTTTACTTCTATATGTAAACAGCATCAAATATACTTGTATTCAATGTGAATACACTGTTATACCATGAGTTTTTACTTCTATATGTAAACAGCATCAAATATACTTGTATTCAATGTGAATACACTGTTATACCATGAGTTTTTACTTCTATATGTAAACAGCATCAAATATACTTGTATTCAATGTGAATACACTGTTATACCATGAGTTTTTACTTCTATATGTAAACAGCATCAAATATACTTGTATTCAATGTGAATACACTGTTATACCATGAGTTTTTACTTCTATATGTAAACTGCATCAAATATACTTGTATTCAATGTGAATACACTGTTATACCATGAGTTTTTACTTCTATATGTAAACAGCATCAAATATACTTGTATTCAATGTGAATACACTGTTATACCATGAGTTTTTACTTCTATATGTAAACAGCATCAAATATACTTGTATTCAATGTGAATACACTGTTATACCATGAGTTTTTACTTCTATATGTAAACTGCATCAAATATACTTGTATTCAATGTGAATACACTGTTATACCATGAGTTTTTACTTCTATATGTAAACAGCATCAAATATACTTGTATTCAATGTGAATACACTGTTATACCATGAGTTTTTACTTCTATATGTAAACAGCATCAAATATACTTGTATTCAATGTGAATACACTGTTATACCATGAGTTTTTACTTCTATATGTAAACAGCATCAAATATACTTGTATTCAATGTGAATACACTGTTATACCATGAGTTTTTACTTCTATATATGTAAACAGCATCAAATATACTTGTATTCAATGTGAATACACTGTTATACCATGAGTTTTTACTTCTATATATAAACTGCATGAAATATACTTGTATTCAATGTGAATACACTGTTATACCATGAGTTTTTACTTCTATATGTAAACAGCATCAAATATACTTGTATTCAATGTGAATACACTGTTATACCATGAGTTTTTACTTCTAATATGTAAACAGCATCAAATATACTTGTATTCAATGTGAATACACTGTTATACCATGAGTTTTTACTTCTATATGTAAACAGCATCAAATATACTTGTATTCAATGTGAATACACTGTTATACCATGAGTTTTTACTTCTATATGTAAACAGCATCAAATATACTTGTATTCAATGTGAATACACTGTTATACCATGAGTTTTTACTTCTATATGTAAACTGCATGGAATATACTTGTATTCAATGTGAATACACTGTTATACCATGAGTTTTTACTTCTATATGTAAACAGCATCAAATATACTTGTATTCAATGTGAATACACTGTTATACCATGAGTTTTTACTTCTATATGTAAACAGCATCAAATATACTTGTATTCAATGTGAATACACTGTTATACCATGAGTTTTTACTTCTATATGTAAACTGCATCAAATATACTTGTATTCAATGTGAATACACTGTTATACCATGAGTTTTTACTTCTATATGTAAACAGCATCAAATATACTTGTATTCAATGTGAATACACTGTTATACCATGAGTTTTTACTTCTATATGTAAACTGCATCAAATATACTTGTATTCAATGTGAATACACTGTTATACCATGAGTTTTTACTTCTATATATGTAAAAACAGCATCAAATATACTTGTATTCAATGTGAATACACTGTTATACCATGAGTTTTTACTTCTATATGTAAACAGCATCAAATATACTTGTATTCAATGTGAATACACTGTTATACCATGAGTTTTTACTTCTATATGTAAACAGCATCAAATATACTTGTATTCAATGTGAATACACTGTTATACCATGAGTTTTTACTTCTATATGTAAACAGCATCAAATATACTTGTATTCAATGTGAATACACTGTTATACCATGAGTTTTTACTTCTATATGTAAACAGCATCAAATATACTTGTATTCAATGTGAATACACTGTTATACCATGAGTTTTTACTTCTATATGTAAACTGCATGGAATATACTTGTATTCAATGTGAATACACTGTTATACCATGAGTTTTTACTTCTATATGTAAACAGCATCAAATATACTTGTATTCAATGTGAATACACTGTTATACCATGAGTTTTTACTTCTATATATAAACACTGCATCAAATATACTTGTATTCAATGTGAATACACTGTTATACCATGAGTTTTTACTTCTATATGTAAACAGCATCAAATATACTTGTATTCAATGTGAATACACTGTTATACCATGAGTTTTTACTTCTATATGTAAACTGCATGAAATATACTTGTATTCAATGTGAATACACTGTTATACCATGAGTTTTTACTTCTATATGTAAACTGCATCAAATATACTTGTATTCAATGTGAATACACTGTTATACCATGAGTTTTTACTTCTATATGTAAACAGCATCAAATATACTTGTATTCAATGTGAATACACTGTTATACCATGAGTTTTTACTTCTATATATGTAAACATGCATCAAATATACTTGTATTCAATGTGAATACACTGTTATACCATGAGTTTTTACTTCTATATGTAAACAGCATCAAATATACTTGTATTCAATGTGAATACACTGTTATACCATGAGTTTTTACTTCTATATGTAAACAGCATCAAATATACTTGTATTCAATGTGAATACACTGTTATACCATGAGTTTTTACTTCTATATGTAAACAGCATCAAATATACTTGTATTCAATGTGAATACACTGTTATACCATGAGTTTTTACTTCTATATGTAAACAGATCAAATATACTTGTATTCAATGTGAATACACTGTTATACCATGAGTTTTTACTTCTATATGTAAACAGCAGCATGAAATATACTTGTATTCAATGTGAATACACTGTTATACCATGAGTTTTTACTTCTATATGTAAACAGCATCAAATATACTTGTATTCAATGTGAATACACTGTTATACCATGAGTTTTTACTTCTATATGTAAACAGCATCAAATATACTTGTATTCAATGTGAATACACTGTTATACCATGAGTTTTTACTTCTATATGTAAACAGCATCAAATATACTTGTATTCAATGTGAATACACTGTTATACCATGAGTTTTTACTTCTATATGTAAACAGCATCAAATATACTTGTATTCAATGTGAATACACTGTTATACCATGAGTTTTATATTCTAATATGTAAACAGCATCAAATATACTTGTATTCAATGTGAATACACTGTTATACCATGAGTTTTTACTTCTATATGTAAACAGCCATCAAATATACTTGTATTCAATGTGAATACACTGTTATACCATGAGTTTTTACTATTTATATGTAAACAGCATCAAATATACTTGTATTCAATGTGAATACACTGTTATACCATGAGTTTTTACTTCTATATGTAAACAGCATCAAATATACTTGTATTCAATGTGAATACACTGTTATACCATGAGTTTTTACTTCTATATGTAAACAGCATCAAATATACTTGTATTCAATGTGAATACACTGTTATACCATGAGTTTTTACTTCTATATGTAAACAGCATCAAATATACTTGTATTCAATGTGAATACACTGTTATACCATGAGTTTTTACTTCTATATGTAAACAGCATCAAATATACTTGTATTCAATGTGAATACACTGTTATACCATGAGTTTTTACTTCTATATGTAAACAGCATCAAATATACTTGTATTCAATGTGAATACACTGTTATACCATGAGTTTTTACTTCTATATGTAAACAGCATCAAATATACTTGTATTCAATGTGAATACACTGTTATACCATGAGTTTTTACTTCTATATGTAAACAGCATCAAATATACTTGTATTCAATGTGAATACACTGTTATACCATGAGTTTTTACTTCTATATGTAAACTGCATCGAATATACTTGTATTCAATGTGAATACACTGTTATACCATGAGTTTTTACTTCTATATGTAAACAGCATCAAATATACTTGTATTCAATGTGAATACACTGTTATACCATGAGTTTTTACTTCTATATGTAAACAGCATCAAATATACTTGTATTCAATGTGAATACACTGTTATACCATGAGTTTTTACTTCTATATGTAAACAGCATCAAATATACTTGTATTCAATGTGAATACACTGTTATACCATGAGTTTTTACTTCTATATGTAAACTGCATGGAATATACTTGTATTCAATGTGAATACACTGTTATACCATGAGTTTTTACTTCTATATGTAAACAGCATCAAATATACTTGTATTCAATGTGAATACACTGTTATACCATGAGTTTTTACTTCTATATGTAAACAGCATCAAATATACTTGTATTCAATGTGAATACACTGTTATACCATGAGTTTTTACTTCTATATGTAAACAGCATCAAATATACTTGTATTCAATGTGAATACACTGTTATACCATGAGTTTTTACTTCTATATGTAAACAGCATCAAATATACTTGTATTCAATGTGAATACACTGTTATACCATGAGTTTTTACTTCTATATGTAAACAGCATCAAATATACTTGTATTCAATGTGAATACACTGTTATACCATGAGTTTTTACTTCTATATGTAAACTGCATGAAATATACTTGTATTCAATGTGAATACACTGTTATACCATGAGTTTTTACTTCTATATGTAAACAGCATCAATATATACTTGTATTCAATGTGAATACACTGTTATACCATGAGTTTTTACTTCTATATGTAAAAAGCAGCATCAAATATACTTGTATTCAATGTGAATACACTGTTATACCATGAGTTTTTACTTCTATATGTAAACAGCATCAAATATACTTGTATTCAATGTGAATACACTGTTATACCATGAGTTTTTACTTCTATATGTAAACAGCATCAAATATACTTGTATTCAATGTGAATACACTGTTATACCATGAGTTTTTACTTCTATATATAAACAGCATCAAATATACTTGTATTCAATGTGAATACACTGTTATACCATGAGTTTTTACTTCTATATGTAAACAGCATCAAATATACTTGTATTCAAATGTGAATACACTGTTATACCATGAGTTTTTACTTCTATATGTAAACAGCATCAAATATACTTGTATTCAATGTGAATACACTGTTATACCATGAGTTTTTACTTCTATATGTAAACAGCATCAAATATACTTGTATTCAATGTGAATACACTGTTATACCATGAGTTTTTACTTCTATATGTAAACAGCAT
Organism: Daphnia magna; assembly: GCF_020631705.1. NCBI lineage: Eukaryota > Metazoa > Arthropoda > Branchiopoda > Diplostraca > Daphniidae > Daphnia > Daphnia magna. Next base: position 6,616 of record NW_025533369.1, on the reverse strand, counting down.
CAAATATACTTGTATTCAATGTGAATACACTGTTATACCATGAGTTTTTACTTCTATATGTAAACAGCATCAAATATACTTGTATTCAATGTGAATACACTGTTATACCATGAGTTTTTACTTCTATATGTAAACAGCATCAAATATACTTGTATTCAATGTGAATACACTGTTATACCATGAGTTTTTACTTCTATATGTAAACTGCATGGAATATACTTGTATTCAATGTGAATACACTGTTATACCATGAGTTTTTACTTCTATATGTAAACAGCATCAAATATACTTGTATTCAATGTGAATACACTGTTATACCATGAGTTTTTACTTCTATATGTAAACAGCATCAAATATACTTGTATTCAATGTGAATACACTGTTATACCATGAGTTTTAACTTCTATATGTAAACAGCATCAAATATACTTGTATTCAATGTGAATACACTGTTATACCATGAGTTTTTACTTCTATATGTAAACAGCATCAAATATACTTGTATTCAATGTGAATACACTGTTATACCATGAGTTTTTACTTCTATATGTAAACAGCATCAAATATACTTGTATTCAATGTGAATACACTGTTATACCATGAGTTTTTACTTCTATATGTAAACAGCATCAAATATACTTGTATTCAATGTGAATACACTGTTATACCATGAGTTTTTACTTCTATATGTAAACAGCATCAAATATACTTGTATTCAATGTGAATACACTGTTATACCATGAGTTTTTACTTCTATATGTAAACAGCATCAAATATACTTGTATTCAATGTGAATACACTGTTATACCATGAGTTTTTACTTCTATATGTAAACTGCATGAAATATACTTGTATTCAATGTGAATACACTGTTATACCATGAGTTTTTACTTCTATATGTAAACAGCATCAAATATACTTGTATTCAATGTGAATACACTGTTATACCATGAGTTTTTACTTCTATATGTAAACAGCATCAAATATACTTGTATTCAATGTGAATACACTGTTATACCATGAGTTTTTACTTCTATATGTAAACAGCATCAAATATACTTGTATTCAATGTGAATACACTGTTATACCATGAGTTTTTACTTCTATATGTAAACAGCATCAAATATACTTGTATTCAATGTGAATACACTGTTATACCATGAGTTTTTACTTCTATATGTAAACAGCATCAAATATACTTGTATTCAATGTGAATACACTGTTATACCATGAGTTTTTACTTCTATATGTAAACTGCATCAAATATACTTGTATTCAATGTGAATACACTGTTATACCATGAGTTTTTACTTCTATATGTAAACAGCATCAAATATACTTGTATTCAATGTGAATACACTGTTATACCATGAGTTTTTACTTCTATATGTAAACTGCATCAAATATACTTGTATTCAATGTGAATACACTGTTATACCATGAGTTTTTACTTCTATATGTAAACAGCATCAAATATACTTGTATTCAATGTGAATACACTGTTATACCATGAGTTTTTACTTCTATATGTAAACAGCATCAAATATACTTGTATTCAATGTGAATACACTGTTATACCATGAGTTTTTACTTCTATATGTAAACAGCATCAAATATACTTGTATTCAATGTGAATACACTGTTATACCATGAGTTTTTACTTCTATATGTAAACTGCATGGAATATATACTTGTATTCAATGTGAATACACTGTTATACCATGAGTTTTCTAACTTCTTCTATATGTAAACAGCATCAAATATACTTGTATTCAATGTGAATACACTGTTATACCATGAGTTTTTTACTTCTATATGTAAACAGCATCAAATATACTTGTATTCAATGTGAATACACTGTTATACCATGAGTTTTTACTTCTATATGTAAACTGCATGGAATATACTTGTATTCAATGTGAATACACTGTTATACCATGAGTTTTTACTTCTATATGTAAACAGCATCAAATATACTTGTATTCAATGTGAATACACTGTTATACCATGAGTTTTTACTTCTATATGTAAACAGCATCAAATATACTTGTATTCAATGTGAATACACTGTTATACCATGAGTTTTTACTTCTATATGTAAACAGCATCAAATATACTTGTATTCAATGTGAATACACTGTTATACCATGAGTTTTTACTTCTATATGTAAACAGCATCAAATATACTTGTATTCAATGTGAATACACTGTTATACCATGAGTTTTTACTTCTATATGTAAACAGCATCAAATATACTTGTATTCAATGTGAATACACTGTTATACCATGAGTTTTTACTTCTATATGTAAACAGCATCAAATATACTTGTATTCAATGTGAATACACTGTTATACCATGAGTTTTTACTTCTATATGTAAACAGCATCAAATATACTTGTATTCAATGTGAATACACTGTTATACCATGAGTTTTAACTTCTATATGTAAACAGCATCAAATATACTTGTATTCAATGTGAATACACTGTTATACCATGAGTTTTTACTTCTATATGTAAACTGCATGGAATATACTTGTATTCAATGTGAATACACTGTTATACCATGAGTTTTTACTTCTATATGTAAACAGCATCAAATATACTTGTATTCAATGTGAATACACTGTTATACCATGAGTTTTTACTTCTATATGTAAACAGCATCAAATATACTTGTATTCAATGTGAATACACTGTTATACCATGAGTTTTTACTTCTATATGTAAACAGCATCAAATATACTTGTATTCAATGTGAATACACTGTTATACCATGAGTTTTTACTTCTATATGTAAACAGCATCAAATATACTTGTATTCAATGTGAATACACTGTTATACCATGAGTTTTTACTTCTATATGTAAACTGCATGGAATATACTTGTATTCAATGTGAATACACTGTTATACCATGAGTTTTTACTTCTATATGTAAACAGCATCAAATATACTTGTATTCAATGTGAATACACTGTTATACCATGAGTTTTTACTTCTATATGTAAACAGCATCAAATATACTTGTATTCAATGTGAATACACTGTTATACCATGAGTTTTTACTTCTATATGTAAACTGCATGGAATATATACTTGTATTCAATGTGAATACACTGTTATACCATGAGTTTTTACTTCTATATGTAAACAGCATCAAATATACTTGTATTCAATGTGAATACACTGTTATACCATGAGTTTTTACTTCTATATGTAAACTGCATCAAATATACTTGTATTCAATGTGAATACACTGTTATACCATGAGTTTTTACTTCTATATGTAAACAGCATCAAATATACTTGTATTCAATGTGAATACACTGTTATACCATGAGTTTTTACTTCTATATGTAAACAGCATCAAATATACTTGTATTCAATGTGAATACACTGTTATACCATGAGTTTTTACTTCTATATGTAAACTGCATCGAATATACTTGTATTCAATGTGAATACACTGTTATACCATGAGTTTTTACTTCTATATGTAAACAGCATCAAATATACTTGTATTCAATGTGAATACACTGTTATACCATGAGTTTTTACTTCTATATGTAAACTGCATGGAATATACTTGTATTCAATGTGAATACACTGTTATACCATGAGTTTTTACTTCTATATGTAAACAGCATCAAATATACTTGTATTCAATGTGAATACACTGTTATACCATGAGTTTTTACTTCTATATGTAAACTGCATGAAATATACTTGTATTCAATGTGAATACACTGTTATACCATGAGTTTTTACTTCTATATGTAAACTGCATCAAATATACTTGTATTCAATGTGAATACACTGTTATACCATGAGTTTTTACTTCTATATGTAAACTGCATGGAATATACTTGTATTCAATGTGAATACACTGTTATACCATGAGTTTTTACTTCTATATGTAAACAGCATCAAATATACTTGTATTCAATGTGAATACACTGTTATACCATGAGTTTTTACTTCTATATGTAAACTGCATCAAATATACTTGTATTCAATGTGAATACACTGTTATACCATGAGTTTTTACTTCTATATGTAAACAGCATCAAATATACTTGTATTCAATGTGAATACACTGTTATACCATGAGTTTTTACTTCTATATGTAAACAGCATCAAATATACTTGTATTCAATGTGAATACACTGTTATACCATGAGTTTTTACTTCTATATGTAAACAGCATCAAATATACTTGTATTCAATGTGAATACACTGTTATACCATGAGTTTTTACTTCTATATGTAAACTGCATGGAATATACTTGTATTCAATGTGAATACACTGTTATACCATGAGTTTTTACTTCTATATGTAAACAGCATCAAATATACTTGTATTCAATGTGAATACACTGTTATACCATGAGTTTTTACTTCTATATGTAAACAGCATCAAATATACTTGTATTCAATGTGAATACACTGTTATACCATGAGTTTTTACTTCTATATGTAAACTGCATCAAATATACTTGTATTCAATGTGAATACACTGTTATACCATGAGTTTTTACTTCTATATGTAAACAGCATCAAATATACTTGTATTCAATGTGAATACACTGTTATACCATGAGTTTTTACTTCTATATGTAAACAGCATCAAATATACTTGTATTCAATGTGAATACACTGTTATACCATGAGTTTTTACTTCTATATGTAAACTGCATGAAATATACTTGTATTCAATGTGAATACACTGTTATACCATGAGTTTTTACTTCTATATGTAAACAGCATCAAATATACTTGTATTCAATGTGAATACACTGTTATACCATGAGTTTTTACTTCTATATGTAAACTGCATGGAATATACTTGTATTCAATGTGAATACACTGTTATACCATGAGTTTTTACTTCTATATGTAAACAGCATCAAATATACTTGTATTCAATGTGAATACACTGTTATACCATGAGTTTTTACTTCTATATGTAAACTGCATGAAATATACTTGTATTCAATGTGAATACACTGTTATACCATGAGTTTTTACTTCTATATGTAAACAGCATCAAATATACTTGTATTCAATGTGAATACACTGTTATACCATGAGTTTTTACTTCTATATGTAAACTGCATCGAATATACTTGTATTCAATGTGAATACACTGTTATACCATGAGTTTTTACTTCTATATGTAAACAGCATCAAATATACTTGTATTCAATGTGAATACACTGTTATACCATGAGTTTTTACTTCTATATGTAAACTGCATCAAATATACTTGTATTCAATGTGAATACACTGTTATACCATGAGTTTTTACTTCTATATGTAAACAGCATCAAATATACTTGTATTCAATGTGAATACACTGTTATACCATGAGTTTTTACTTCTATATGTAAACAGCATCAGAATATACTTGTATTCAATGTGAATACACTGTTATACCATGAGTTTTTACTTCTATATGTAAACAGCATCAAATATACTTGTATTCAATGTGAATACACTGTTATACCATGAGTTTTTACTTCTATATGTAAACTGAGCATGGAATATACTTGTATTCAATGTGAATACACTGTTATACCATGAGTTTTTACTTCTATATGTAAACAGCATCAAATATACTTGTATTCAATGTGAATACACTGTTATACCATGAGTTTTTACTTCTATATGTAAACAGCATCAAATATACTTGTATTCAATGTGAATACACTGTTATACCATGAGTTTTTACTTCTATATGTAAACTGCATCAAATATACTTGTATTCAATGTGAATACACTGTTATACCATGAGTTTTTACTTCTATATGTAAACAGCATCAAATATACTTGTATTCAATGTGAATACACTGTTATACCATGAGTTTTTACTTCTATATGTAAACAGCATCAAATATACTTGTATTCAATGTGAATACACTGTTATACCATGAGTTTTTACTTCTATATGTAAACTGCATGAGAATATACTTGTATTCAATGTGAATACACTGTTATACCATGAGTTTTTACTTCTATATGTAAACAGCATCAAATATACTTGTATTCAATGTGAATACACTGTTATACCATGAGTTTTTACTTCTATATGTAAACTGCATGGAATATACTTGTATTCAATGTGAATACACTGTTATACCATGAGTTTTTACTTCTATATGTAAACAGCATCAAATATACTTGTATTCAATGTGAATACACTGTTATACCATGAGTTTTTACTTCTATATGTAAACTGCATGAAATATACTTGTATTCAATGTGAATACACTGTTATACCATGAGTTTTTACTTCTATATGTAAACAGCATCAAATATACTTGTATTCAATGTGAATACACTGTTATACCATGAGTTTTTACTTCTATATGTAAACTGCATGGAATATACTTGTATTCAATGTGAATACACTGTTATACCATGAGTTTTTACTTCTATATGTAAACAGCATCAAATATACTTGTATTCAATGTGAATACACTGTTATACCATGAGTTTTTACTTCTATATGTAAACAGCATCAGAATATACTTGTATTCAATGTGAATACACTGTTATACCATGAGTTTTTACTTCTATATGTAAACAGCATCAAATATACTTGTATTCAATG
>NW_025533368.1:0-33968 GCF_020631705.1 Daphnia magna | reverse complement strand
CAGTCCAATATCCTTAATTATAGAAATTAATCGTCCTTGTGTAGGTTTCAATGTTGGAAAATCATTCCTTGAGCGTATTCAATTCAGTTTCGTATTAAATTCTTGAATTTCTATTTCATAGAAAAATAGTGGCTCAACGAACACGATGGTTACCAGTCCAATATCCTTAATTATAGAAATTAATCGTCCTTGTGTAGGTTTCAATGTTGGAAAATCATTCCTTGAGCGTATTCAATTCAGTTTCGTATTAAATTCTTGAATTTCTATTTCATAGAAAAATAGTGGCTCAACGAACACGATGGTTACCAGTCCAATATCCTTAATTATAGAAATTAATCGTCCTTGTGTAGGTTTCAATGTTGGAAAATCATTCCTTGAGTGTATTCAATTCAGTTTCGTATTAAAACGTCAACGGCCATACCACGCAGAAAAAACCTGGTCTCGTCAGCTCCCAGAAGTTAAGCTGCGTCGGGTCCCGTTAGTACCTAGAAGGGTGACCGCTTGGGAATACGGGATGCTGTTGGCATCAAACGTTTTATAACCAGCAAGAGTTTCGAAAATGAATCAAAGTTTTAGTTAAAACCATCTCGTGGTGAATTTTGATACTTTATTAAACGCCATCTAGGGTTGAATTTTGATAATTCATCTCGTACACACTGATAGCTATTTTTTAAACACCAACAAGGGAAGTGTAGAGTGTTTTATTACCAGCAGTGACTTTACCGATGAATGTGAATTTCTATTTCATAGAAAAATAGTGGCTCAACGAACACGATGGTTACCAGTCCAATATCCTTAATTATAGAAATTAATCGTCCTTGTGTAGGTTTCAATGTTGGAAAATCATTCCTTGAGCGTATTCAATTCAGTTTCGTATTAAATTCTTGAATTTCTATTTCATAGAAAAATAGTGGCTCAACGAACACGATGGTTACCAGTCCAATATCCTTAATTATAGAAATTAATCGTCCTTGTGTAGGTTTCAATGTTGGAAAATCATTCCTTGAGTGTATTCAATTCAGTTTCGTATTAAAACGTCAACGGCCATACCACGCAGAAAAAACCTGGTCTCGTCAGCTCCCAGAAGTTAAGCTGCGTCGGGTCCCGTTAGTACCTAGAAGGGTGACCGCTTGGGAATACGGGATGCTGTTGGCATCAAACGTTTTATAACCAGCAAGAGTTTCGAAAATGAATCAAAGTTTTAGTTAAAACCATCTCGTGGTGAATTTTGATACTTTATTAAACGCCATCTAGGGTTGAATTTTGATAATTCATCTCGTACACACTGATAGCTATTTTTTAAACACCAACAAGGGAAGTGTAGAGTGTTTTATTACCAGCAGTGACTTTACCGATGAATGTGAATTTCTATTTCATAGAAAAATAGTGGCTCAACGAACACGATGGTTACCAGTCCAATATCCTTAATTATAGAAATTAATCGTCCTTGTGTAGGTTTCAATGTTGTAAAATCATTCCTTGAGCGTATTCAATTCAGTTTCGTATTAAATTCTTGAATTTCTATTTCATAGAAAAATAGTGGCTCAACGAACACGATGGTTACCAGTCCAATATCCTTAATTATAGAAATTAATCGTCCTTGTGTAGGTTTCAATGTTGGAAAATCATTCCTTTGAGTGTATTCAATTCAGTTTCGTATTAAAACGTCAACGGCCATACCACGCAGAAAAAACCTGGTCTCGTCAGCTCCCAGAAGTTAAGCTGCGTCGGGTCCCGTTAGTACCTAGAAGGGTGACCGCTTGGGAATACGGGATGCTGTTGGCATCAAACGTTTTATAACCAGCAAGAGTTTCGAAAATGAATCAAAGTTTTAGTTAAAACCATCTCGTGGTGAATTTTGATACTTTATTAAACGCCATCTAGGGTTGAATTTTGATAATTCATCTCGTACACACTGATAGCTATTTTTTAAACACCAACAAGGGAAGTGTAGAGTGTTTTATTACCAGCAGTGACTTTACCGATGAATGTGAATTTCTATTTCATAGAAAAATAGTGGCTCAACGAACACGATGGTTACCAGTCCAATATCCTTAATTATAGAAATTAATCGTCCTTGTGTAGGTTTCAATGTTGTAAAATCATTCCTTGAGCGTATTCAATTCAGTTTCGTATTAAATTCTTGAATTTCTATTTCATAGAAAAATAGTGGCTCAACGAACACGATGGTTACCAGTCCAATATCCTTAATTATAGAAATTAATCGTCCTTGTGTAGGTTTCAATGTTGGAAAATCATTCCTTGAGTGTATTCAATTCAGTTTCGTATTAAAACGTCAACGGCCATACCACGCAGAAAAAACCTGGTCTCGTCAGCTCCCAGAAGTTAAGCTGCGTCGGGTCCCGTTAGTACCTAGAAGGGTGACCGCTTGGGAATACGGGATGCTGTTGGCATCAAACGTTTTATAACCAGCAAGAGTTTCGAAAATGAATCAAAGTTTTAGTTAAAACCATCTCGTGGTGAATTTTGATACTTTATTAAACGCCATCTAGGGTTGAATTTTGATAATTCATCTCGTACACACTGATAGCTATTTTTTAAACACCAACAAGGGAAGTGTAGAGTGTTTTATTACCAGCAGTGACTTTACCGATGAATGTGAATTTCTATTTCATAGAAAAATAGTGGCTCAACGAACACGATGGTTACCAGTCCAATATCCTTAATTATAGAAATTAATCGTCCTTGTGTAGGTTTCAATGTTGGAAAATCATTCCTTGAGCGTATTCAATTCAGTTTCGTATTAAATTCTTGAATTTCTATTTCATAGAAAAATAGTGGCTCAACGAACACGATGGTTACCAGTCCAATATCCTTAATTATAGAAATTAATCGTCCTTGTGTAGGTTTCAATGTTGGAAAATCATTCCTTGAGTGTATTCAATTCAGTTTCGTATTAAAACGTCAACGGCCATACCACGCAGAAAAAACCTGGTCTCGTCAGCTCCCAGAAGTTAAGCTGCGTCGGGTCCCGTTAGTACCTAGAAGGGTGACCGCTTGGGAATACGGGATGCTGTTGGCATCAAACGTTTTATAACCAGCAAGAGTTTCGAAAATGAATCAAAGTTTTAGTTAAAACCATCTCGTGGTGAATTTTGATACTTTATTAAACGCCATCTAGGGTTGAATTTTGATAATTCATCTCGTACACACTGATAGCTATTTTTTAAACACCAACAAGGGAAGTGTAGAGTGTTTTATTACCAGCAGTGACTTTACCGATGAATGTGAATTTCTATTTCATAGAAAAATAGTGGCTCAACGAACACGATGGTTACCAGTCCAATATCCTTAATTATAGAAATTAATCGTCCTTGTGTAGGTTTCAATGTTGGAAAATCATTCCTTGAGCGTATTCAATTCAGTTTCGTATTAAAACGTCAACGGCCATACCACGCAGAAAAAACCTGGTCTCGTCAGCTCCCAGAAGTTAAGCTGCGTCGGGTCCCGTTAGTACCTAGAAGGGTGACCGCTTGGGAATACGGGATGCTGTTGGCATCAAACGTTTTATAACCAGCAAGAGTTTCGAAAATGAATCAAAGTTTTAGTTAAAACCATCTCGTGGTGAATTTTGATACTTTATTAAACGCCATCTAGGGTTGAATTTTGATAATTCATCTCGTACACACTGATAGCTATTTTTTAAACACCAACAAGGGAAGTGTAGAGTGTTTTATTACCAGCAGTGACTTTACCGATGAATGTGAATTTCTATTTCATAGAAAAATAGTGGCTCAACGAACACGATGGTTACCAGTCCAATATCCTTAATTATAGAAATTAATCGTCCTTGTGTAGGTTTCAATGTTGGAAAATCATTCCTTGAGTGTATTCAATTCAGTTTCGTATTAAAACGTCAACGGCCATACCACGCAGAAAAAACCTGGTCTCGTCAGCTCCCAGAAGTTAAGCTGCGTCGGGTCCCGTTAGTACCTAGAAGGGTGACCGCTTGGGAATACGGGATGCTGTTGGCATCAAACGTTTTATAACCAGCAAGAGTTTCGAAAATGAATCAAAGTTTTAGTTAAAACCATCTCGTGGTGAATTTTGATACTTTATTAAACGCCATCTAGGGTTGAATTTTGATAATTCATCTCGTACACACTGATAGCTATTTTTTAAACACCAACAAGGGAAGTGTAGAGTGTTTTATTACCAGCAGTGACTTTACCGATGAATGTGAATTTCTATTTCATAGAAAAATAGTGGCTCAACGAACACGATGGTTACCAGTCCAATATCCTTAATTATAGAAATTAATCGTCCTTGTGTAGGTTTCAATGTTGGAAAATCATTCCTTGAGCGTATTCAATTCAGTTTCGTATTAAATTCTTGAATTTCTATTTCATAGAAAAATAGTGGCTCAACGAACACGATGGTTACCAGTCAATATCCTTAATTATAGAAATTAATCGTCCTTGTGTAGGTTTCAATGTTGGAAAATCATTCCTTGAGCGTATTCAATTCAGTTTCGTATTAAATTCTTGAATTTCTATTTCATAGAAAAATAGTGGCTCAACGAACACGATGGTTACCAGTCCAATATCCTTAATTATAGAAATTAATCGTCCTTGTGTAGGTTTCAATGTTGGAAAATCATTCCTTGAGTGTATTCAATTCAGTTTCGTATTAAAACGTCAACGGCCATACCACGCAGAAAAAACCTGGTCTCGTCAGCTCCCAGAAGTTAAGCTGCGTCGGGTCCCGTTAGTACCTAGAAGGGTGACCGCTTGGGAATACGGGATGCTGTTGGCATCAAACGTTTTATAACCAGCAAGAGTTTCGAAAATGAATCAAAGTTTTAGTTAAAACCATCTCGTGGTGAATTTTGATACTTTATTAAACGCCATCTAGGGTTGAATTTTGATAATTCATCTCGTACACACTGATAGCTATTTTTTAAACACCAACAAGGGAAGTGTAGAGTGTTTTATTACCAGCAGTGACTTTACCGATGAATGTGAATTTCTATTTCATAGAAAAATAGTGGCTCAACGAACACGATGGTTACCAGTCCAATATCCTTAATTATAGAAATTAATCGTCCTTGTGTAGGTTTCAATGTTGGAAAATCATTCCTTGAGCGTATTCAATTCAGTTTCGTATTAAATTCTTGAATTTCTATTTCATAGAAAAATAGTGGCTCAACGAACACGATGGTTACCAGTCCAATATCCTTAATTATAGAAATTAATCGTCCTTGTGTAGGTTTCAATGTTGGAAAATCATTCCTTGAGTGTATTCAATTCAGTTTCGTATTAAAACGTCAACGGCCATACCACGCAGAAAAAACCTGGTCTCGTCAGCTCCCAGAAGTTAAGCTGCGTCGGGTCCCGTTAGTACCTAGAAGGGTGACCGCTTGGGAATACGGGATGCTGTTGGCATCAAACGTTTTATAACCAGCAAGAGTTTCGAAAATGAATCAAAGTTTTAGTTAAAACCATCTCGTGGTGAATTTTGATACTTTATTAAACGCCATCTAGGGTTGAATTTTGATAATTCATCTCGTACACACTGATAGCTATTTTTTAAACACCAACAAGGGAAGTGTAGAGTGTTTTATTACCAGCAGTGACTTTACCGATGAATGTGAATTTCTATTTCATAGAAAAATAGTGGCTCAACGAACACGATGGTTACCAGTCCAATATCCTTAATTATAGAAATTAATCGTCCTTGTGTAGGTTTCAATGTTGGAAAATCATTCCTTGAGCGTATTCAATTCAGTTTCGTATTAAATTCTTGAATTTCTATTTCATAGAAAAATAGTGGCTCAACGAACACGATGGTTACCAGTCCAATATCCTTAATTATAGAAATTAATCGTCCTTGTGTAGGTTTCAATGTTGGAAAATCATTCCTTGAGTGTATTCAATTCAGTTTCGTATTAAAACGTCAACGGCCATACCACGCAGAAAAAACCTGGTCTCGTCAGCTCCCAGAAGTTAAGCTGCGTCGGGTCCCGTTAGTACCTAGAAGGGTGACCGCTTGGGAATACGGGATGCTGTTGGCATCAAACGTTTTATAACCAGCAAGAGTTTCGAAAATGAATCAAAGTTTTAGTTAAAACCATCTCGTGGTGAATTTTGATACTTTATTAAACGCCATCTAGGGTTGAATTTTGATAATTCATCTCGTACACACTGATAGCTATTTTTTAAACACCAACAAGGGAAGTGTAGAGTGTTTTATTACCAGCAGTGACTTTACCGATGAATGTGAATTTCTATTTCATAGAAAAATAGTGGCTCAACGAACACGATGGTTACCAGTCCAATATCCTTAATTATAGAAATTAATCGTCCTTGTAGGTTCAATGTTGTTTTTTATTTTATTAAATTTAATTTCTATTTCATAAAAAATAGTGCTCAACGAACAGATGGTTACCAGTCCAATATCCTAATTATAGAAATTAATCGTCCTTGTGTAGGTTTCAATGTTGGAAAATCATTCCTTGAGCGTATTCAATTCAGTTTCGTATTAAATTCTTGAATTTCTATTTCATAGAAAAATAGTGGCTCAACGAACACGATGGTTACCAGTCCAATATCCTTAATTATAGAAATTAATCGTCCTTGTGTAGGTTTCAATGTTGGAAAATCATTCCTTGAGTGTATTCAATTCAGTTTCGTATTAAAACGTCAACGGCCATACCACGCAGAAAAAACCTGGTCTCGTCAGCTCCCAGAAGTTAAGCTGCGTCGGGTCCCGTTAGTACCTAGAAGGGTGACCGCTTGGGAATACGGGATGCTGTTGGCATCAAACGTTTTATAACCAGCAAGAGTTTCGAAAATGAATCAAAGTTTTAGTTAAAACCATCTCGTGGTGAATTTTGATACTTTATTAAACGCCATCTAGGGTTGAATTTTGATAATTCATCTCGTACACACTGATAGCTATTTTTTAAACACCAACAAGGGAAGTGTAGAGTGTTTTATTACCAGCAGTGACTTTACCGATGAATGTGAATTTCTATTTCATAGAAAAATAGTGGCTCAACGAACACGATGGTTACCAGTCCAATATCCTTAATTATAGAAATTAATCGTCCTTGTGTAGGTTTCAATGTTGGAAAATCATTCCTTGAGCGTATTCAATTCAGTTTCGTATTAAATTCTTGAATTTCTATTTCATAGAAAAATAGTGGCTCAACGAACACGATGGTTACCAGTCCAATATCCTTAATTATAGAAATTAATCGTCCTTGTGTAGGTTTCAATGTTGGAAAATCATTCCTTGAGTGTATTCAATTCAGTTTCGTATTAAAACGTCAACGGCCATACCACGCAGAAAAAACCTGGTCTCGTCAGCTCCCAGAAGTTAAACTGCGTCGGGTCCCGTTAGTACCTAGAAGGGTGACCGCTTGGGAATACGGGATGCTGTTGGCATCAAACGTTTTATAACCAGCAAGAGTTTCGAAAATGAATCAAAGTTTTAGTTAAAACCATCTCGTGGTGAATTTTGATACTTTATTAAACGCCATCTAGGGTTGAATTTTGATAATTCATCTCGTACACACTGATAGCTATTTTTTAAACACCAACAAGGGAAGTGTAGAGTGTTTTATTACCAGCAGTGACTTTACCGATGAATGTGAATTTCTATTTCATAGAAAAATAGTGGCTCAACGAACACGATGGTTACCAGTCCAATATCCTTAATTATAGAAATTAATCGTCCTTGTGTAGGTTTCAATGTTGGAAAATCATTCCTTGAGCGTATTCAATTCAGTTTCGTATTAAATTCTTGAATTTCTATTTCATAGAAAAATAGTGGCTCAACGAACACGATGGTTACCAGTCCAATATCCTTAATTATAGAAATTAATCGTCCTTGTGTAGGTTTCAATGTTGGAAAATCATTCCTTGAGTGTATTCAATTCAGTTTCGTATTAAAACGTCAACGTCCATACCACGCAGAAAAAACCTGGTCTCGTCAGCTCCCAGAAGTTAAACTGCGTCGGGTCCCGTTAGTACCTAGAAGGGTGACCGCTTGGGAATACGGGATGCTGTTGGCATCAAACGTTTTATAACCAGCAAGAGTTTCGAAAATGAATCAAAGTTTTAGTTAAAACCATCTCGTGGTGAATTTTGATACTTTATTAAACGCCATCTAGGGTTGAATTTTGATAATTCATCTCGTACACACTGATAGCTATTTTTTAAACACCAACAAGGGAAGTGTAGAGTGTTTTATTACCAGCAGTGACTTTACCGATGAATGTGAATTTCTATTTCATAGAAAAATAGTGGCTCAACGAACACGATGGTTACCAGTCCAATATCCTTAATTATAGAAATTAATCGTCCTTGTGTAGGTTTCAATGTTGGAAAATCATTCCTTGAGCGTATTCAATTCAGTTTCGTATTAAATTCTTGAATTTCTATTTCATAGAAAAATAGTGGCTCAACGAACACGATGGTTACCAGTCCAATATCCTTAATTATAGAAATTAATCGTCCTTGTGTAGGTTTCAATGTTGGAAAATCATTCCTTGAGTGTATTCAATTCAGTTTCGTATTAAAACGTCAACGTCCATACCACGCAGAAAAAACCTGGTCTCGTCAGCTCCCAGAAGTTAAACTGCGTCGGGTCCCGTTAGTACCTAGAAGGGTGACCGCTTGGGAATACGGGATGCTGTTGGCATCAAACGTTTTATAACCAGCAAGAGTTTCGAAAATGAATCAAAGTTTTAGTTAAAACCATCTCGTGGTGAATTTTGATACTTTATTAAACGCCATCTAGGGTTGAATTTTGATAATTCATCTCGTACACACTGATAGCTATTTTTTAAACACCAACAAGGGAAGTGTAGAGTGTTTTATTACCAGCAGTGACTTTACCGATGAATGTGAATTTCTATTTCATAGAAAAATAGTGGCTCAACGAACACGATGGTTACCAGTCCAATATCCTTAATTATAGAAATTAATCGTCCTTGTGTAGGTTTCAATGTTGGAAAATCATTCCTTGAGCGTATTCAATTCAGTTTCGTATTAAATTCTTGAATTTCTATTTCATAGAAAAATAGTGGCTCAACGAACACGATGGTTACCAGTCCAATATCCTTAATTATAGAAATTAATCGTCCTTGTGTAGGTTTCAATGTTGGAAAATCATTCCTTGAGTGTATTCAATTCAGTTTCGTATTAAAACGTCAACGGCCATACCACGCAGAAAAAACCTGGTCTCGTCAGCTCCCAGAAGTTAAGCTGCGTCGGGTCCCGTTAGTACCTAGAAGGGTGACCGCTTGGGAATACGGGATGCTGTTGGCATCAAACGTTTTATAACCAGCAAGAGTTTCGAAAATGAATCAAAGTTTTAGTTAAAACCATCTCGTGGTGAATTTTGATACTTTATTAAACGCCATCTAGGGTTGAATTTTGATAATTCATCTCGTACACACTGATAGCTATTTTTTAAACACCAACAAGGGAAGTGTAGAGTGTTTTATTACCAGCAGTGACTTTACCGATGAATGTGAATTTCTATTTCATAGAAAAATAGTGGCTCAACGAACACGATGGTTACCAGTCCAATATCCTTAATTATAGAAATTAATCGTCCTTGTGTAGGTTTCAATGTTGGAAAATCATTCCTTGAGCGTATTCAATTCAGTTTCGTATTAAATTCTTGAATTTCTATTTCATAGAAAAATAGTGGCTCAACGAACACGATGGTTACCAGTCCAATATCCTTAATTATAGAAATTAATCGTCCTTGTGTAGGTTTCAATGTTGGAAAATCATTCCTTGAGTGTATTCAATTCAGTTTCGTATTAAAACGTCAACGTCCATACCACGCAGAAAAAACCTGGTCTCGTCAGCTCCCAGAAGTTAAACTGCGTCGGGTCCCGTTAGTACCTAGAAGGGTGACCGCTTGGGAATACGGGATGCTGTTGGCATCAAACGTTTTATAACCAGCAAGAGTTTCGAAAATGAATCAAAGTTTTAGTTAAAACCATCTCGTGGTGAATTTTGATACTTTATTAAACGCCATCTAGGGTTGAATTTTGATAATTCATCTCGTACACACTGATAGCTATTTTTTAAACACCAACAAGGGAAGTGTAGAGTGTTTTATTACCAGCAGTGACTTTACCGATGAATGTGAATTTCTATTTCATAGAAAAATAGTGGCTCAACGAACACGATGGTTACCAGTCCAATATCCTTAATTATAGAAATTAATCGTCCTTGTGTAGGTTTCAATGTTGGAAAATCATTCCTTGAGCGTATTCAATTCAGTTTCGTATTAAATTCTTGAATTTCTATTTCATAGAAAAATAGTGGCTCAACGAACACGATGGTTATGTAAAGCATTCTCCCTCTCGGGTGAATGGCTTTACGAATTAAGACAATTTGTTGTGTAAATAAACTCAGAGGCGTATTTACCCACAATGATGATTATGTATTACTAAGCTGAGGCCAAAGGTTTACAAAACGAGTAGGAATACATGGACGTGAGTCCAATAGGGAAACTGAGCGTGAGATTCGAGACAAAGTAATTTGATCTTACCGTGGTAGCGCGGGCGTACAAGCGTGAGGGAATAATAGGAGAAAACGGGAAACAATACTACTTGCCGACACGTATAGTATTTGGAATACGTGTTGAGAAGATAATTCGAATACACACGACGCTCGGAGAGGAAAGAAGAACAAAATAAGTTGGAGGAATAACTAATGGATTAAAATGAATAAGCTAACACATCAAGATAAAAGTCTACTGTTTAAGAGTGACAATTCAAGCTAAAGGCGACTGAACGTCTTGCAAGCTGATACTTGTCTGACTCTTGTCAGAAAGTGGGTTCACCATGAAACGTCGCATCTTCGCATGTGGCGTGATGTTCGTGACGCGTAGGTGCGTCACACGCGTGAGTCAGAACCCGGAAGTTTTATCTAGGTCAACATGGTTGCACATGAAGCAACTAGCAAATACGTTTGTAATAGTGAATAAGAATATAATGTGAATATAAAATAAGCATAAGCAAATAGATCATATTGTGGGTATCTGCAAAGGTATATATATTTAGATGGCTTCGTTACATCACTCCCGGTTGCGTGAGATTACGTCCCGTAATCTCTCATTGAATTCGAAAGATCCGGAAGTTGCTGTGGTCGAAGTTCTCCATTTGGGACAGCATAGACTCCGAATCATTTCGAAAAATCCCAAGCAATAGCAGATACGCATGAGGACCACACCGGAGACACAGAGTAAACCGATGTAAAAATAATCCTTCAGTTTTCCCCACCAGCTGGTGTAGGTCCCGACATTGGATGCTGTTATCAAAACATTGGAGGTACTCAATGCTTCGCGTACCGAAGATATATCTTGTGAGTGTTCGTTCATAGCTGCCGCAATATCGGCCATGATATTCATGTGGTTAAGCATGGTATCACTGTATGCTGGGTTGCTGCGATGTTCGTAATCAGAAAATTTGACATCTTCGTAACGAAAGGAGTGGGCGAGTGACTGCTCCGGTAAAATAATATTTGCCTCGATTGGGTTCCAGGTGTTATTACGGAATGCGTACGGCTTGCCATTAAAGTTGACAAATCCATTGGTCCAATAACAGGGTGAAAATTTTACAAGTTCCCATCCATCAAGGTTTATCGTAAAATTTTGGAATTTTGGTTGCGGACCGAAAGAGGTCACTACAGTGTCAAACGTGACATTTAGTTCTTTGCATTGAATGACGACTGCCGTCCTACCCAAAGCTTGGAGTTTCGTGCACTGGGGTAAATTTAATTGGGAAGCCGCTAACCATCCATTATATTGAGCGGCTGCGATAGCTCGTTCGTGTTTCGCCTTTCGGGAATCACATTGTAATATTTGAATTAGTCTCGCTAATTCATTTTCGTGATCGGTGAGTTGATCGCGAATATATTGTATATTAGCTGGTATACTGAAAATTTCAGCGTTAGGTGGCGGTGGTGTCGTTGTTGATGCTGAAGAAGAATTTTCCTTTATCTCTCCTGTCAAAAGGTATAATTTTGGTTGACCAACGACATCGTAAGCTGATGTACGGTTCGTACAATTGGGTTGAAGTGGAAGACAAGGAGGTCGAAGAGTTAAGTGAAAATCTAGTTGATTTTCGTCATCCTGTAGACGGAATGACTTTTCGCCTTCCAACTGTCTTGTTAGTGTACCGACACCAGATTCAACAAGTCGATTGATTGGTGCGGTGTGATGCGTGTAGGTAGTGTCCCATACCAATGTTAAATGATTATGTGACAAGTTACCTGCCGTCGCGGATGCTGTGCCAATAGGTGTCTGGAAGTTAGTGTCTTCACTTTGTTGATAAAGTTGCACTTTTTCAAGGACGCAGTTAGTAATTTGTGCTGTTACTGTACTCATCCAATATTGCAAAGGTGTTGGATCGTGATCGAATACATATTTATTATCCGAAGCTTTCATCTCATTTCCGTTGCACTTTTTATGGTTAATCATGTCGTTGCACTCTGAAGGTGTCGTATCGATGGAAATTTTGTCCGGCACAATCACTACCTGGCCGAAAAAACTCACAGTAGTGTGTTTAATGTTTTTCCATTTTGCGCAAATATATCCCGGAAAATGAGTAGCTGCCCGTTCTTCACTGTAAACACCGTATTTCACTTGAACACTATTTTTGTCAATTTCTTTTGGCCGGCAATTTGCGTCAGAGAATTGAAGAATTCCCATTCTTAATGGCTCTGAGCAATCGCAAACGGTTGTTTCAAAGGCTTGCGGACGAATCCAGCAAAGGCTTAGCAGTAGCAGAAATGGCAATGGCGACATTTCTATAGGCATAAGCAAAACAAAACAAAACAAAATTTTGGGAAAAATAGTACGTACAATAATGGAATAAAACAAAATAGACGAAACTTTTATGGTTTTCATACAAAACAAAAATAAAATCAAAGAATGAAAAGGGTAGCAAAAGATAAAAATGGGAGTAACGTATTCTAGGCTTAAAAATGTCAAAGATTTTCCGTCGGCTTTTGCTAGACACGCTACGGCAAAAGGATACGTAAATGAAACGTCTCATATTATAATTTGATTAAGCATAAAGAGAAACAATATTGCAACAGTTAATTAGTATTATTGGAAAGAGGGGAAGCTAAACATTATTATTGAAAAGAAAGAATTTAAAAATAAACATTCATTTGGCAAGGGGAATAGAAAAGAAACGTTAAAAAAAAAAATGTACGGCGAGAAAAAAATTTAAGGATCATATGCGAAGTTGAGAATTTTCTAAGTCCAACACATGGGAAAGGGGTATGCACGGAAACAGAGGGGGGAGGGTGGTGTGAAATACTAGCAAGTGTGTAGGTGGCCTTGAAACATTCCATAGTCCAAGTTCCACATTTTAGCGGGTAACGTACGAAAAGGGGAGCAAAAAGAAACGGTAAAACTAAGTGCGTGGGTGTGTGGGGAATGCTATAGCGTTGGTGCTGACGTTTGGGCGTGGCACATTGTAGTGGCATTATCGAAATACCGAATCTATGGAAAGTTTTCTATAACTTTACTTTATGAAATATTCAAATATCGACATCATTACTGATTGGTTTTACAAATCATTCTCTTGGTTTTACGGAGTCGTTTTGATTGTTTGTAAAGTGAAAGATAAGCGAAAAATATGAAGAAAGGAAAAGAAGTGAAAGAAGAGTATAGGAGGCGGAATAGGAGAAGAATTCTGGACTCAAGGATTGCTACGGTAATGTTAATATAACTTCCCTATTATTTTATGCGTATTCATATTTTTACTCGTGGTTTAGAATTCGACCGCTAGATGATGTTGTTCTAGTTTACATTTTTGAGCACTAGATGGCATGAGAATGTCAATTCTTGAAATAAATAGGTCCAACTCAGAAAATAAGACTTATTGATTCAAAATGACAAATAACTTGAACTTAGTTAAGTAAGGTTGTTATTTATCTAACGGGGAGGTTTTTTATTTTATGTTTTAAAAAAATTAGTTTGTCAGAGATGGAATGACTTGCTTGAATATACGCATTGATTGTACCCCACGCAAAGATAGTTGGTTAGCGAGCTTGCTTGCGATGCGTGGGTACTCGGGTTCAAATCCCGGGGGAAGCTTGTAAAAGGGAACAATGTGCGTCGGCTCCAATGTACGGAAGGTGGGTCACGGTGGTTTACCATCGTGGCCTTTCCACCCCCTTCTTGTACATTTACGCCTCGCGCTCTTCTCAGCTGTCTTTCCGTTGGCCGTGTAACTCTTGTGGGTGGCAAGAGTTGGCTTTCGGAACTGACTACTGACGATGGAGATTTGTTCCTTTCTGGCTAGGGGAGAGTCTGGCGCTGGACTCAATCCGTGTGTGAACGGCTTTTGCATTTTTTTTTTTTTTTTTGAAATTTTTAAAGTAATTTTTTTCGCAATGTAATTATATTTAATTTCAATTCCAATTGAATAAAAAAAAATTTCTTTCTTTTACTTAGTCTATTTGGAGACTATTCTGATTGTTACGTCTACCGTTTTTATTTATGGAAAAACACTACTGAGGCTACAACGCTTTGACGAGGGAAGGGAAATACTGAGAGGGGAAATACTGAGAGGGAAAAGAAGACAGGATAGAAAAGTGATAGGCGAATAACAGAATATAGCCATATTTTTCTTGTTATTGGACTCCATCTCGATAACGCAGAGGTTTTTGTCGATTGCGTTGCGGGCGTCTGGTAACATGAAGTTGTTCTAGTTTCTCAGCTGAAAAATCTTCTTTGGGCTCTGATGGACGATCATCTGCCTTAACTTCAGCGCGTGCGGAGTCATCTTTGTTAATTGCGTCTTTCTGAATTGATGTTGTTTCGTCGCCGGACTCGTCTGTGTTAGAAGTATTATTTGCTGATGAAGGTCGATGCACGTTGATGACGTCGTCTTGTTGTTGTGAACCATTTTCATCTGCCAAAAGATCACTTGTTTGTGCGGTGTCGTTTTCGGGGCTGTCACTTGCCATTGTTTTCTCGTGATCTTGATTTTCCACGGCAATGTCATGTTCTTGGGTTTGAGTCGCAATTGACTTACGAAATCGGTTTTCAAAATCAGAGGGGTTCTCAATTGGGGGACAAAGTTCTGTTTTCCACAGCATTGTCTCGTACAGTGGTTTTAAACGATTTACATGCGTACGTTGACATTTATAAGAATTATCAGCTATATCTACAGTACTATTATTATAAACTTTTACTACTCTATAAGGGCCTTTATATTTTGACGTAAACTTCCTACTATCTCCATCCTTAACTACACGAATATCTAATAATACTCTATCGCCTACAACATATTTCTTTTCTTTTGCTCGCTTGTTATATTGTTCGCGTTGACGATTCCGTGCTTTCTCGGTTTCTTCGCGAACTCGTTGGAAGCTATAACGCAAGCGATCAGTTAAATTTCCTACGTAATCAGAAGCAGATTTAAAGGTTGAAGGGGAAGCATCTAAAAATTCATTTACAGGAATATTGGGATCTCTACCGTGCACTAAATAATAAGGGGTTTCAAGTGTCGAAGAATGCGTAGAACTACGGTATGCAAATAAAACATCGTCTAACATATCTTCCCAGTTGGAATGCTCTCCATCTTTTAATTCTTTTCGTAACATTGATGTCAATGTACGATTAAATCTTTCTGTTTCTCCATTGCTAGCTGGGTTGTATGCTGTCGTCAATCTTTGGTCAATTTTTAATTTTTTACAAAAGTATCGGAATAATTTCGAAGTGAAATTGGTTCCTCGATCAGAAACAATAGCTTTAGGCATTCCATGCCTCACAATAATTGTTTTGTAAACACATTCCGCTGTCGTGTGAGCAGTTTGATCTTTCAACGCAACTGCTTCCACCCAGCGACTAAAATAATCCGTTATTACTAATATATAACTGTTACCATTTGGGGAAATCGGAGTGATAGGACCTAAAAAGTCCATTCCTATTACTTGAAACGGAGCTTTCGCAATTTCATGTGGGTGTAAAAGTGCTCTATAAGTTGAAGAAGTGTTGGCCATGCAGATTTCACAAGCCTGGCAATATTCTTTAATATCAGCCCTCATAGTTGGCCAATAGTAATGATTTTTCACTTTCAAGTAAGTTTTATAAAAAGCTAAATGTCCTCCCATCGGTGCATCATGTAATTCTTTTAGCACAAGATGACGGAGTGACAAAGGCAAAACTAATTGGTGATTTAATTCGTTCCGCTTGCTATTTGTAGAAGGCAATTCATGGCGATAAAGTGTACCTTCTAGAATTTCAAAGTATTCAATTTCTTTCACCCAATCGGGCTTAGAGACGCAAAATTTTTCTTCGAGTTCGCCTGTTTCTAAATAATTTTTAATTGCAACACAAAGATCATCTTCCATTTGCTTTTCGCAAATGAATTTGATATTGGTTGACGCTGGCTGAATACTAGCAATTTTTAAGCGTGACAAACAGTCAGCATTTTGATGAATACGGCCCGGCCTGTATTTTAATTCATAATTGGTCGCTGCTAAAAGTATAGCCCATCTTCCTAATCTTCCATTGTTATCTTTTTGGTTCTTTAACCATTGCAAAGGTCTATGGTCACTAATAATTTCGAACGGTTTATCTAAAAGATAATGCCTAAAATGTTTAATTGCGTCAATTACGGCCAATGCTTCCTTTTCTGTCGTTCCATATTTCGATTCAGCTTTTGTCAGTTGTCGACTTGAATATGCAATTGGATGTTCATGACCATCCTGCATTTGAGAAAGTACAGATCCTATTCCATAATCGCATGCATCAGTAAAGAGTAAAAATTTTTCATTGAAATTGGGGTAAGCGAGAACTGGGGGCGTTACTAGAGAATTGCGCAATTTCTCAAAAGCAAGTTGTTCCTCAGTTCCCCAAGCAAAAGGTTTTCTACTAAGATCTTTATGAGTTAATCTAGTCAGTGGTTTAGCAATTGATCCAAAATTTTTAATAAATCTTCTGTAATATCCAGCAAGTCCAAGAAATGACCGTACTTCGTCAACAGACGTGGGTGTTTTATAGTTCACTATCTTATCAATTTTTCCAGGGTCGGGTTTAATACCGTCTGTTGAAATAACATGACCGAGATAGTTTACCGATTGTTTTATAAACTGGCATTTCTTAAGCTTTAATTTTAAATTAGCAGCCTTTAATAAGTCAAAAATTTCACGAATATCACGTAAGTGATCTTCGAAAGAGTCCGAAAAGATGATGACATCATCCAAGTAAACTAATGCCTTTTTTCCTAAAACGTCTTTCAGTACATAATTCATTAGTCTTTGAAAAGTAGCCGGTGCATTGCACAGACCAAATGCCATTCTTTTAAATTCATAAAGGTTGTTTTCTACAACAAATGCAGTTTTTTCAATAGCTGATTCATCTACTTGAATTTGCCAATAGCCAGAAGCTAAATCAAGAGTTGTGAAAAATTTCTTTCCGAATAATTTGTCTAAAGTTTCATCAATTCGTGTCATTGGAAAAGAATCCTTTTTTGTAATACTATTTAATTTTCTATAATCGACGCAAAATCTAACTTCACCGTTCTTTTTCTCTACTAATACCACGGGTGAAGCCCATGGTGAATGTGAATATCGGATTACATCCGCCTCAAGCATTTCTTGTACTTTGTCCTCTAATAATTTTCTTTGATTGTTTGTTACTCTATATGGGCGTTGTCGAAGGGGGCCTCGTCCTTGTGTATCAATTGTGTGTTTAATGAGATTAGTATTCCCTAATTCTGAATCTTTTGAAGCGAACAAGTCGTGAAAGTCATTTAATAATTTAGAGAGCGGTACTTGAAATTCCGGGTCGACATCCGAAATTACAACAGGCTCAAATTTCTCGTTAGGTTTGTGGTCTGATTTGTTTAAAGCAACTTTTCCTATTACTTGACGAATTATCTCAATTACTCCTAACTTAGTGTTTCTTGGTATGTTGACTTCAGTGAATGAATGATTTTCGACCATAATATTATACGTTCCATCTCCCGATACTTTTCCAATGAATTCTTCGATATATAATCCTGCCGGCAAATTTTCTTCTGGGGTAAATATAAATGCTGTTTGAGGGGGACATACGGAAATGAACCTTTCATTTGCGCTGCAATTACCAGCGACGTCTGACGAAATAGCGTCGTCTTTTTGACCGTTGTAATTGCCATGTCTGGTACCCTAGAGATAGCTAAAGGGCCCTGCTCATCTCTTTTTAAATAAATGCTCTTGGCTTCTCCATCAAGCCGAAATCCGTGTTTTTGGATTGCATCCCATCCAAGGATACAGTCTTCTGTAACACCGTTTGTAACAATAAATTCTTGTCTTAAAACTGACTCTCCGTAGCGAACGGGCAATGTCACTCTTCCCAGTGTGCGTAATTTTCTCTCCCCTACATCGTATAAATCAAAATCAAGCTGACTGCAGATCACTTGACCTCTAGGGGGCAACTTATTAAATAATCTCTCGTGTATAATACTTTTAGACGCGCCTGTATCAAATAATGCTTGTAAAGGGATTTGGAAAATCTTTAATGGAATTCTTGGGGTCGATTCATTTGTAATGGTTGTTAATTTTGCGACTTGTCGGGTTTTTAAAGGAGGCTCGATATCAACTGACCCGAAGCTACAGTTGATCCCTAGTGGTTTCCCTGGCGTTGAGGTGGGCCTGGAATGTTAGGTCTATTTGGTTCTCTTATCTTAGGACAATTATTAGATTTGTGACCTATTTCACGGCAAGAATAACAAATAGGGGGTTGTGCCTGTTCTAGATTCTGGCGTTGAAATTTGCGACAAGTAGACTGGGTGTGGCCTCGAAATCCACAAAAATTGCAAGTCATCAAAGGTTGTGAGGGCCTGTATGGGGAATCACTAGAAGGTCTTGAAAAGGACGAAGTAAAATTCCTAGGTTTATTCGGAAATCTCGAAAATTGCTGAGTGTTGTTGTCGTTACCACCAAAACGTGAGGGAGAATAATTCCAATTCTTTTCGCGATTAAAAGTGGGGGTTTGGAAAGAAACCTGTTTACGAAATGGTGTGTTGGGTGTGTACGAAACGCCATCTTTTGCATCAAATTGCAGTTTTTTCACGGCCTGTGTTAGTTCATGAAGAACATTTTTAATCTCATCGCTTTTATTTTTTGGTTCTCCCACCTGCCGATTTCCGAGACGAATGTTGGCTACTGCATTAGTCATAAGTTCTTTCTGATCAATTATGATTTGTTTAATTTCTTTTAATTCTGCATCTTTAGATTCGTAAGACCCGTCTATTTTCCTAATAAACTCGTTCTTATCGCGGTCGGTTTCTAATGCTTCTAATCGAAGGGCGTAAACGCGAGTTGATGCTACAAGGTCATTGAAATCTTTAAACTCTTTATATTTTACTTTCGACTGTAATTTAGAATCCAATCCCTCAATGAATTTTTGTATCAAAATAACCGTAAACGACTTTTCACCATAGCCCATGGGATACGCTCGTTTAAAAATTTCCTGCAAACGATGGGCATAATCTACAATTTTCTCTCCTGGCTTACGTTTTGCTTTATTAAACTTTTTAAGATATAAATCAGCATTTTCATCACCATGAAAGTGATCAAGCAAGGATTCCTTAATGGAAGCATAGTCGTCTGGATTTTCTTTTAAAATGGCTTGGATAACCGAAAATGCTCGATCAGTAAATTTTGCACGTAACATCTGAATTATTTTTTCATTTGACCATCCAGATCCATCTACTATACTTTCAAAAGATTCCAGCCAAGAGTCAAAACGGGAAATTGGACTTCCAGAGAAAGAAGGAAGTAATTGCAAACGAGAGAATGTATGTTGATTGTTTTGGAAATCATCCAGATCTTTAACAGTAGCTGCTCTAGTGTGGGAAAGAGAGTACGCCATTTTGTTATTTGGATTGGGAAATTGGGAGGTTAAACTTCTCTTTTTCGGATTCTGAATGAGTTCTGGAATGCTAACTGGAATTGTTCCAGATTCCAAAAAATTGTTTGTAGCTGATACGACTTCTGTTCCAAGAAAGGGTGTCGTCGATTTGGGTATCGATTGAGTTATTGCTGGATGTGACGTTAGTCTCTGTTTGGTGATGGCCTCGGACGTCGTCTGGGTCTCGGCTGCTGTAGTGCTTGGTCGGTCGGTCGGCTTGTGGTATTCAATGGTAACAACTGTCTCAAGTTTGTTTTGGTTTGGATTAGCGTTTGTTTGAAGTTCCCCGTCAACTGCACGTTGTTTGGTCTGATGACTGCTGGGAAGTTGTCCAGTTTTGTCAGAAGTGATTTTATCTCCGGGGTCAGTGGTTCCAATAGCGTAAGTAACTGAAGGTTTTTTAGGTATAGGAAAAGGTTGTGAATTTCCGCCAGAAATGTTTGTTGGTGGGTTAGTAGTAGACGTTCCAAATGGAAGGAGAACTCTTTCAGTTCCAGAATTAGGTGGGAGGTGGGTTGTCTTACGTCGCTTCCCGTGATCCGCAGATTCGGAAATATAGTACAAACGATCTTGTTTTTCGTTTGAGTTAGTTTCGTTAAGTCGGTGATGTTGTAAATCTGTCCGAAGAGGAAGGTCAGAAACTGCCTCGCATATGTCGTGAAAATTGCCGTTAACTCGGACGCCTGCTGTTCCGTTTTCTTCGTCTTCTTCGTCCGTATGGTGAGTTTCACCTCTAGAATCGCCGTCAAATATTTCAGAAGAGACGTTGGTTTCTTCCACTCCGTTATCTGCGGGTTGTTCGGATAAAGGTATGTCAATTGGATGTCCTTTAGCAACCAGATTAGTTGGGTCCGGATCTTCGGGTCGTTCGACTGGAAATCCGCTTTTCTCTCCTTCAGGCTCCTGATGGCTAGTAGTAGGGATGGCAACCTGCTCGTCTGAATCTGGAAAATCTTCTCCTGATTCGTCGTGATCTCGTGGTATAGGTGGTGAAGACTCAGTGTCAACTGTTTTTCCATTAGTTGTGTTCTTCCTCTTGAAAAAACTTAAAATTGTGCTGGAGAGAAAGCTGGTTTTTGACGTAGATTTTGGAGTAGGATTAACGGGTGACAGTTTTGATGTAAACTTAGCTAAAAGGGAAGTTGATTGAGACACGGAAGTTACCTTAGTAATATTCTTAACACGGGGTTTTCTAGAGTTAATGTTATCTAACCCTGGGACAGCCACATACGCCGCATTCGTTCTAAGTTTCTTTAACTGAGTGTCATCTTGTTTTACTTTGGGTTTAAAAATGGGTGATGCAGATTTTTTAACAGCCTCAATTGTTTTCTCTGACGCTTTACCTCCTTGAAATTGATCTGGGATAGCAGTGGTTTTGGGGAAAATGGGAGTGTTTATAGGAGAACGCAAAAGTTTAGGGCCGCCAGTAATAACATCGTCAATCATTGTGGTTGAGTTCGAAAAATCGCTGCCACCATTATGTAAAGCATTCTCCCTCTCGGGTGAATGGCTTTACGAATTAAGACAATTTGTTGTGTAAATAAACTCAGAGGCGTATTTACCCACAATGATGATTATGTATTACTAAGCTGAGGCCAAAGGTTTACAAAACGAGTAGGAATACATGGACGTGAGTCCAATAGGGAAACTGAGCGTGAGATTCGAGACAAAGTAATTTGATCTTACCGTGGTAGCGCGGGCGTACAAGCGTGAGGGAATAATAGGAGAAAACGGGAAACAATACTACTTGCCGACACGTATAGTATTTGGAATACGTGTTGAGAAGATAATTCGAATACACACGACGCTCGGAGAGGAAAGAAGAACAAAATAAGTTGGAGGAATAACTAATGGATTAAAATGAATAAGCTAACACATCAAGATAAAAGTCTACTGTTTAAGAGTGACAATTCAAGCTAAAGGCGACTGAACGTCTTGCAAGCTGATACTTGTCTGACTCTTGTCAGAAAGTGGGTTCACCATGAAACGTCGCATCTTCGCATGTGGCGTGATGTTCGTGACGCGTAGGTGCGTCACACGCGTGAGTCAGAACCCGGAAGTTTTATCTAGGTCAACATGGTTGCACATGAAGCAACTAGCAAATACGTTTGTAATAGTGAATAAGAATATAATGTGAATATAAAATAAGCATAAGCAAATAGATCATATTGTGGGTATCTGCAAAGGTATATATATTTAGATGGCTTCGTTACAGTTACCAGTCCAATATCCTTATTATAGAAATTAATCGTCCTTGTGTAGGTTTCAATGTTGGAAAATCATTCCTTGAGCGTATTCAATTCAGTTTCGTATTAAAACGTCAACGGCCATACCACGCAGAAAAAACCTGGTCTCGTCAGCTCCCAGAAGTTAAGCTGCGTCGGGTCCCGTTAGTACCTAGAAGGGTGACCGCTTGGGAATACGGGATGCTGTTGGCATCAAACGTTTTATAACCAGCAAGAGTTTCGAAAATGAATCAAAGTTTTAGTTAAAACCATCTCGTGGTGAATTTTGATACTTTATTAAACGCCATCTAGGGTTGAATTTTGATAATTCATCTCGTACACACTGATAGCTATTTTTTAAACACCAACAAGGGAAGTGTAGAGTGTTTTATTACCAGCAGTGACTTTACCGATGAATGTGAATTTCTATTTCATAGAAAAATAGTGGCTCAACGAACACGATGGTTACCAGTCCAATATCCTTAATTATAGAAATTAATCGTCCTTGTGTAGGTTTCAATGTTGGAAAATCATTCCTTGAGTGTATTCAATTCAGTTTCGTATTAAAACGTCAACGGCCATACCACGCAGAAAAAACCTGGTCTCGTCAGCTCCCAGAAGTTAAGCTGCGTCGGGTCCCGTTAGTACCTAGAAGGGTGACCGCTTGGGAATACGGGATGCTGTTGGCATCAAACGTTTTATAACCAGCAAGAGTTTCGAAAATGAATCAAAGTTTTAGTTAAAACCATCTCATGGTGAATTTTGATACTTTATTAAACGCCATCTAGGGTTGAATTTTGATAACTCATCTCGTACACACTGATAGCTATTTTTTAAACACCAACAAGGGAAGTGTAGAGTGTTTTATTACCAGCAGTGACTTTACCGATGAATATGAATTTCTATTTCATAGAAAAATAGTGGCTCAACGAACACGATGGTTACCAGTCCAATATCCTTAATTATAGAAATTAATCGTCCTTGTGTAGGTTTCAATGTTGGAAAATCCTTCCTTGAGTGTATTCAATTCAGTTTCGTATTAAAACGTCAACGGCCATACCACGCAGAAAAAACCTGGTCTCGTCAGCTCCCAGAAGTTAAGCTGCGTCGGGTCCCGTTAGTACCTAGAAGGGTGACCGCTTGGGAATACGGGATGCTGTTGGCATCAAACGTTTTATAACCAGCAAGAGTTTCGAAAATGAATCAAAGTTTTAGTTAAAACCATCTCGTGGTGAATTTTGATACTTTATTAAACGCCATCTAGGGTTGAATTTTGATAATTCATCTCGTACACACTGATAGCTATTTTTTAAACACCAACAAGGGAAGTGTAGAGTGTTTTATTACCAGCAGTGACTTTACCGATGAATGTGAATTTCTATTTCATAGAAAAATAGTGGCTCAACGAACACGATGGTTACCAGTCCAATATCCTTAATTATAGAAATTAATCGTCCTTGTGTAGGTTTCAATGTTGGAAAATCATTCCTTGAGTGTATTCAATTCAGTTTCGTATTAAAACGTCAACGGCCATACCACGCAGAAAAAACCTGGTCTCGTCAGCTCCCAGAAGTTAAGCTGCGTCGGGTCCCGTTAGTACCTAGAAGGGTGACCGCTTGGGAATACGGGATGCTGTTGGCATCAAACGTTTTATAACCAGCAAGAGTTTCGAAAATGAATCAAAGTTTTAGTTAAAACCATCTCGTGGTGAATTTTGATACTTTATTAAACGCCATCTAGGGTTGAATTTTGATAATTCATCTCGTACACACTGATAGCTATTTTTTAAACACCAACAAGGGAAGTGTAGAGTGTTTTATTACCAGCAGTGACTTTACCGATGAATGTGAATTTCTATTTCATAGAAAAATAGTGGCTCAACGAACACGATGGTTACCAGTCCAATATCCTTAATTATAGAAATTAATCGTCCTTGTGTAGGTTTCAATGTTGGAAAATCATTCCTTGAGTGTATTCAATTCAGTTTCGTATTAAAACGTCAACGGCCATACCACGCAGAAAAAACCTGGTCTCGTCAGCTCCCAGAAGTTAAGCTGCGTCGGGTCCCGTTAGTACCTAGAAGGGTGACCGCTTGGGAATACGGGATGCTGTTGGCATCAAACGTTTTATAACCAGCAAGAGTTTCGAAAATGAATCAAAGTTTTAGTTAAAACCATCTCGTGGTGAATTTTGATACTTTATTAAACGCCATCTAGGGTTGAATTTTGATAACTCATCTCGTACACACTGATAGCTATTTTTTAAACACCAACAAGGGAAGTGTAGAGTGTTTTATTACCAGCAGTGACTTTACCGATGAATATGAATTTCTATTTCATAGAAAAATAGTGGCTCAACGAACACGATGGTTACCAGTCCAATATCCTTAATTATAGAAATTAATCGTCCTTGTGTAGGTTTCAATGTTGGAAAATCATTCCTTGAGTGTATTCAATTCAGTTTCGTATTAAAACGTCAACGGCCATACCACGCAGAAAAAACCTGGTCTCGTCAGCTCCCAGAAGTTAAGCTGCGTCGGGTCCCGTTAGTACCTAGAAGGGTGACCGCTTGGGAATACGGGATGCTGTTGGCATCAAACGTTTTATAACCAGCAAGAGTTTCGAAAATGAATCAAAGTTTTAGTTAAAACCATCTCGTGGTGAATTTTGATACTTTATTAAACGCCATCTAGGGTTGAATTTTGATAATTCATCTCGTACACACTGATAGCTATTTTTTAAACACCAACAAGGGAAGTGTAGAGTGTTTTATTACCAGCAGTGACTTTACCGATGAATATGAATTTCTATTTCATAGAAAAATAGTGGCTCAACGAACACGATGGTTACCAGTCCAATATCCTTAATTATAGAAATTAATCGTCCTTGTGTAGGTTTCAATGTTGGAAAATCATTCCTTGAGTGTATTCAATTCAGTTTCGTATTAAAACGTCAACGGCCATACCACGCAGAAAAAACCTGGTCTCGTCAGCTCCCAGAAGTTAAGCTGCGTCGGGTCCCGTTAGTACCTAGAAGGGTGACCGCTTGGGAATACGGGATGCTGTTGGCATCAAACGTTTTATAACCAGCAAGAGTTTCGAAAATGAATCAAAGTTTTAGTTAAAACCATCTCGTGGTGAATTTTGATACTTTATTAAACGCCATCTAGGGTTGAATTTTGATAATTCATCTCGTACACACTGATAGCTATTTTTTAAACACCAACAAGGGAAGTGTAGAGTGTTTTATTACCAGCAGTGACTTTACCGATGAATGTGAATTTCTATTTCATAGAAAAATAGTGGCTCAACGAACACGATGGTTACCAGTCCAATATCCTTAATTATAGAAATTAATCGTCCTTGTGTAGGTTTCAATGTTGGAAAATCATTCCTTGAGTGTATTCAATTCAGTTTCGTAATAAAACGTCAACGGCCATACCACGCAGAAAAAACCTGGTCTCGTCAGCTCCCAGAAGTTAAGCTGCGTCGGGTCCCGTTAGTACCTAGAAGGGTGACCGCTTGGGAATACGGGATGCTGTTGGCATCAAACGTTTTATAACCAGCAAGAGTTTCGAAAATGAATCAAAGTTTTAGTTAAAACCATCTCGTGGTGAATTTTGATACTTTATTAAACGCCATCTAGGGTTGAATTTTGATAATTCATCTCGTACACACTGATAGCTATTTTTTAAACACCAACAAGGGAAGTGTAGAGTGTTTTATTACCAGCAGTGACTTTACCGATGAATGTGTTAATTTCTATTTCATAGAAAAATAGTGGCTCAACGAACACGATGGTTACCAGTCCAATATCCTTAATTATAGAAATTAATCGTCCTTGTGTAGGTTTCAATGTTGGAAAATCATTCCTTGAGTGTATTCAATTCAGTTTCGTATTAAAACGTCAACGGCCATACCACGCAGAAAAAACCTGGTCTCGTCAGCTCCCAGAAGTTAAGCTGCGTCGGGTCCCGTTAGTACCTAGAAGGGTGACCGCTTGGGAATACGGGATGCTGTTGGCATCAAACGTTTTATAACCAGCAAGAGTTTCGAAAATGAATCAAAGTTTTAGTTAAAACCATCTCGTGGTGAATTTTGATACTTTATTAAACGCCATCTAGGGTTGAATTTTGATAACTCATCTCGTACACACTGATAGCTATTTTTTAAACACCAACAAGGGAAGTGTAGAGTGTT
Organism: Daphnia magna; assembly: GCF_020631705.1. Lineage (NCBI taxonomy): Eukaryota > Metazoa > Arthropoda > Branchiopoda > Diplostraca > Daphniidae > Daphnia > Daphnia magna. Next base: position 7,634 of record NW_025533368.1, on the reverse strand, counting down.
TTATTACCAGCAGTGACTTTACCGATGAATGTGTTAATTTCTATTTCATAGAAAAATAGTGGCTCAACGAACACGATGGTTACCAGTCCAATATCCTTAATTATAGAAATTAATCGTCCTTGTGTAGGTTTCAATGTTGGAAAATCATTCCTTGAGTGTATTCAATTCAGTTTCGTATTAAAACGTCAACGGCCATACCACGCAGAAAAAACCTGGTCTCGTCAGCTCCCAGAAGTTAAGCTGCGTCGGGTCCCGTTAGTACCTAGAAGGGTGACCGCTTGGGAATACGGGATGCTGTTGGCATCAAACGTTTTATAACCAGCAAGAGTTTCGAAAATGAATCAAAGTTTTAGTTAAAACCATCTCGTGGTGAATTTTGATACTTTATTAAACGCCATCTAGGGTTGAATTTTGATAACTCATCTCGTACACACTGATAGCTATTTTTTAAACACCAACAAGGGAAGTGTAGAGTGTTTTATTACCAGCAGTGACTTTACCGATGAATATGAATTTCTATTTCATAGAAAAATAGTGGCTCAACGAACACGATGGTTACCAGTCCAATATCCTTAATTATAGAAATTAATCGTCCTTGTGTAGGTTTCAATGTTGGAAAATCATTCCTTGAGTGTATTCAATTCAGTTTCGTATTAAAACGTCAACGGCCATACCACGCAGAAAAAACCTGGTCTCGTCAGCTCCCAGAAGTTAAGCTGCGTCGGGTCCCGTTAGTACCTAGAAGGGTGACCGCTTGGGAATACGGGATGCTGTTGGCATCAAACGTTTTATAACCAGCAAGAGTTTCGAAAATGAATCAAAGTTTTAGTTAAAACCATCTCGTGGTGAATTTTGATACTTTATTAAACGCCATCTAGGGTTGAATTTTGATAATTCATCTCGTACACACTGATAGCTATTTTTTAAACACCAACAAGGGAAGTGTAGAGTGTTTTATTACCAGCAGTGACTTTACCGATGAATATGAATTTCTATTTCATAGAAAAATAGTGGCTCAACGAACACGATGGTTACCAGTCCAATATCCTTAATTATAAGAAATTAATCGTCCTTGTGTAGGTTTCAATGTTGGAAAATCATTCCTTGAGTGTATTCAATTCAGTTTCGTATTAAAACGTCAACGGCCATACCACGCAGAAAAAACCTGGTCTCGTCAGCTCCCAGAAGTTAAGCTGCGTCGGGTCCCGTTAGTACCTAGAAGGGTGACCGCTTGGGAATACGGGATGCTGTTGGCATCAAACGTTTTATAACCAGCAAGAGTTTCGAAAATGAATCAAAGTTTTAGTTAAAACCATCTCGTGGTGAATTTTGATACTTTATTAAACGCCATCTAGGGTTGAATTTTGATAATTCATCTCGTACACACTGATAGCTATTTTTTAAACACCAACAAGGGAAGTGTAGAGTGTTTTATTACCAGCAGTGACTTTACCGATGAATGTGTAATTTCTATTTCATAGAAAAATAGTGGCTCAACGAACACGATGGTTACCAGTCCAATATCCTTAATTATAGAAATTAATCGTCCTTGTGTAGGTTTCAATGTTGGAAAATCATTCCTTGAGTGTATTCAATTCAGTTTCGTATTAAAACGTCAACGGCCATACCACGCAGAAAAAACCTGGTCTCGTCAGCTCCCAGAAGTTAAGCTGCGTCGGGTCCCGTTAGTACCTAGAAGGGTGACCGCTTGGGAATACGGGATGCTGTTGGCATCAAACGTTTTATAACCAGCAAGAGTTTCGAAAATGAATCAAAGTTTTAGTTAAAACCATCTCGTGGTGAATTTTGATACTTTATTAAACGCCATCTAGGGTTGAATTTTGATAACTCATCTCGTACACACTGATAGCTATTTTTTAAACACCAACAAGGGAAGTGTAGAGTGTTTTATTACCAGCAGTGACTTTACCGATGAATATGAATTTCTATTTCATAGAAAAATAGTGGCTCAACGAACACGATGGTTACCAGTCCAATATCCTTAATTATAGAAATTAATCGTCCTTGTGTAGGTTTCAATGTTGGAAAATCATTCCTTGAGTGTATTCAATTCAGTTTCGTATTAAAACGTCAACGGCCATACCACGCAGAAAAAACCTGGTCTCGTCAGCTCCCAGAAGTTAAGCTGCGTCGGGTCCCGTTAGTACCTAGAAGGGTGACCGCTTGGGAATACGGGATGCTGTTGGCATCAAACGTTTTATAACCAGCAAGAGTTTCGAAAATGAATCAAAGTTTTAGTTAAAACCATCTCGTGGTGAATTTTGATACTTTATTAAACGCCATCTAGGGTTGAATTTTGATAATTCATCTCGTACACACTGATAGCTATTTTTTAAACACCAACAAGGGAAGTGTAGAGTGTTTTATTACCAGCAGTGACTTTACCGATGAATATGAATTTCTATTTCATAGAAAAATAGTGGCTCAACGAACACGATGGTTACCAGTCCAATATCCTTAATTATAGAAATTAATCGTCCTTGTGTAGGTTTCAATGTTGGAAAATCATTCCTTGAGTGTATTCAATTCAGTTTCGTATTAAAACGTCAACGGCCATACCACGCAGAAAAAACCTGGTCTCGTCAGCTCCCAGAAGTTAAGCTGCGTCGGGTCCCGTTAGTACCTAGAAAAGGGTGACCGCTTGGGATAAAACGATGCTATTCACCAAAGTTATTACAGCAGACTTTGGAACTATCAAAAAACAAACGTTTATAAATTAACCCAGCAAGAGTTTCAGAAAAAGGCATGAAGGGCATCAAAGTTTTAGTTAAAATAACCACATCAAAATGAATCAAAGTTTTGGTTAAAACCATCTCGTGGTGAATTTTGATACTTTATTAAACGCCATCTAGGGTTGAATTTTGATAATTCATCTCGTACACACTGATAGCTATTTTTTAAACACCAACAAGGGAAGTGTAGAGTGTTTTATTACCAGCAGTGACTTTACCGATGAATGTGAATTTCTATTTCATAGAAAAATAGTGGCTCAACGAACACGATGGTTACCAGTCCAATATCCTTAATTATAGAAATTAATCGTCCTTGTGTAGGTTTCAATGTTGGAAAATCATTCCTTGAGTGTATTCAATTCAGTTTCGTAATAAAACGTCAACGGCCATACCACGCAGAAAAAACCCTGGTCTCGTCAGCTCCCAGAAGTTAAGCTGCGTCGGGTCCCGTTAGTACCTAGAAGGGTGACCGCTTGGGAATACGGGATGCTGTTGGCATCAAACGTTTTATAACCAGCAAGAGTTTCGAAAATGAATCAAAGTTTTAGTTAAAACCATCTCGTGGTGAATTTTGATACTTTATTAAACGCCATCTAGGGTTGAATTTTGATAATTCATCTCGTACACACTGATAGCTATTTTTTAAACACCAACAAGGGAAGTGTAGAGTGTTTTATTCCCAGAAGTTAAGCTGCGTCGGATGCAGACGTCTTTTTGTGTTCTCCCGTTTTTCCATCATTTTGTGAGTTTTTGTTATTTTTTATTACTTTTTGTTGTTATATTCGTGTTTTTGAGTGTTTATTTTGTATAGTTTAGCTGTTTTTGTAGTGTTTTGTTGCCAATTGTTTTATTTGTCGTGTTTGTTTACGTGTGTGGGGTCCTTCCCCTCCCCTTTTTTTGGCAGTTTGTTTACATTGTCTAGGGGACAATGGCTGCCAAGTGGCTCAATAGTGTAGATATTGATTTTGGGGTTCAATTCCCGAAATTGAGTATGCGTACGGTTCATGGTTTTGTGCGTAGTTTGAAGGTTGATGCTCAGGATCTCTTAGGCCTAGTTGCTGTGCTAGATACGAGAAACCAGGTCGCTAGAATTACGTTTACGTCAGAGGCATATACCTCAAGTTTTTTGTCCCAACACAGTGGTATCGTCAGGACCGAATTGGAGGGGAAAGAAGTTAGTGTAGTGATAAAGGATAGCAATGTCCAAGAGAAATTTGTTCGAATTGCAGGGATTCCACAGAACCTAGACTTGGGAGTAGTTCAGACACGTCTTAAGGAATTTGGAAATGTAATTGAAGCTCGGTGGGAGCGCTATCGGGTGGCAGAGGATGAAGTTTTATACCCTGTCCTAGCAACTTGGATGATTGTAAGAATGACGGTGACGAAAAACATTCCCTCATACATTACCATTGGCAGTTATCGTGCCATGGTAAAGTATGACGGACAAAAGCCCACTTGCAGACTTTGCGACGAAGAGACACACTTTAGCTACGACTGCCCAACTTTAAAACGAAACCAGGAACCCACCATTGTCCAAAAACCTGTTGCCAAAAAGACTAAAAAGACAGAGACTATTAAACAGACACCCGTAGTAATTCCCGTGATAGCAAATTCCATGGTTTCCCAGGTACCTCTGGGGAGTGAATCACAAGATTCACTCTCAGGAAGTACTAATAATTTGGAAACTGAAACCATGGAATGTGACACCGCTACCACTCCCGCATCTGTACCTCCGAAAGACAACCCTTTGAAACCAATTACGAAATCCAAAATAGCAGCACCTCACACAGAGACAGAAGACCAGGAAACAGTGACAATTATCATGGAATCAATGGAACCCGACACGGGGGAAATTGATACCACTGATCCAGACAAAACTAAGGACCCCCTGAAAATTCCCACGGTACCACGAAGTAAACGATTTAAACCTACCCTGACGCCCCAAAATTCGAAACCCACTTCAGGCATTCCCGTACTCAAAAAACCTAACACATGACTTCACAATTAAAAATCGCTTCTATCAACATTGGAGGTATTCGATCAGTCGAGCGACGTCAAATTCTTTTAAATTTCTGCAGGGACGGTAATTTAGATATCGTAGGACTTCAAGAGGTAGCCTTTCACTCTTGCCCAATTATTGAAAGCTGTTACCACTTGCTAGCAAATGTCGGTCCCAACAAAAAAGGAACAGCCATTCTAATTAGACATGGTCTGGAGTATTCTCGACTGCTTCTTGAACCTGACGGAAGGCTTATCTCCATTGACGTAAAATGTTTTACGTTTATTAATATCTATGCCCCGTCAGGTAAGCAGGTAAAGAATGAGAGAAACAATTTTCTTCGTCAAACCGTTCCTGCCTACTCAGTTACCACTCGACTGCCCTTCGTGTTGATGGGCGATTTTAATTGTGTTGACGACATCCAAGATAGGGCAAATATCCAATCCCTCCCTGTCCCAAGTAGTGTTGTTAGCTATGCTTTGAAGGAGATGGTTACTGGTCTTGATCTGGTAGACATCTGGAAAAAGCTAAATCATAGTGATCCGGGCCACACTTTCCATTACCACGACGGTTCTTCTAGGCTTGATAGGATTTATGCTAGTCGATCGTTTGCGGATAAATTTTTAAATATTTGTTTGCAGCCTTTATCGATTAGTGACCATCAGTCGGTACAATCCACACTTACTTGCAATCTTGATCTCCCAAATCGTAGCAGACCACCTGCCGGATTGTGGAAACTAAATACTTCAATATTGTCAGAAGAAGGTTTTCAGAAATACGTAACCAATTTCATTCAGGAATCTGCTAATCATCCTCTTAGGGAAAGTAATGTAGCAAATTGGTGGGAGAGTGTCCTGAAACCGGGTATCAAGCGTATTTCGGTGGATTATTCCAGGCAAAGAGCAAGGCTGATAAGAGAAACTAAGTTTTTCTATCAATCATGCATACAGGAAATGGCCGAAGCAGATACCTTTGATTGGGTTGCCTTTCAACAGTTGAGAAAATTCTCAAAGTCTTGGGAGGAGAGCACACTCAAAGGGTATGGGATTCGTTCCCGCTGCTTCGAAGGGCCAGATGTAGAGGAAGCAAGTATTTTTCACATAAATCGTGCCAGGAATAATTATCGAAAATGTTGCATTGATAAGATCATTGCTCCCAATGGCACTTGCTTATCGACCAAAGAGGAAATTTCAGCAGAAATTGTTGCTCATTTTACAAAAATTTTTAAGACTCAACTTTCTCCTGACATACTGGCAGGGTCTGAGTTCCTTGAAGGAGTAAGAGATTGCTTTAAGCCAACGCCAAACCTAACAGCACCAATTTCCCTTCTTGAGATTAGAGCTGCTCTAATAGCAATGAAGTCAAACAAGTCCCCTGGCACCGATGGCATTCCTTACGAGTTTTACGTAGAATTTTGGGACGTGATCGCACCCCACTTCTTGGATATGTTTAATCATATCCTGGAAGGGAAACTCTGACGTCTTCGCAGGGCCAAGCGGCGATCAGGCTAATTCCTAAGTCTTCGGGACTTTGTGGAATTTCTAATTTTCGGCCAATTTCTCTTTTGAATTGTGACTACAAAGTCATGGCATCTGTCTTAGCGAGACGATTGAGGCAGACACTATCTTCTACCATAGGGCCTCATCAAAAAGGTGGGGTACCTGGTAGATTGATTTTTGATAATTTAAGTCTTTACAGAGATGTCATTCAATTTGTTGATGACCGGGGATGCCATGACTCTTCCAACTCTTTGATTCGGGGTATGGGCGCTGCCATTGTTGGAGTTGACTTTGAAAAGGCCTACGACCTGGTTAACAGGGAAGTCCTCTGGAGGATTCTGGATGTCATGGGTTACCCCACCACTTTCGTCCGTTGGTTACAGATTATGTATTCTGTAACAGGAATGTCAATCCTCAACGGATCGGAGGTGGCTGGGGTGATTAGTGATATTCAGTCGATTCGCCAGGGATGCCCCTATCTGTGCATCTCTTCGTTCTATACATTGAGCCTTTGCTTGTGCGTTTATCTCTCGAGTTCTCAAGGGTATATCATTGTTTAATGAAAAACTCACTGTCAGAGCCTTTGTTGATGACGTCACCATTTTCGTTTCTTGTGACGAAGATTTTACCAGGGGCAGGACAAATCCTTGATATGTTCTGTCAGTGGACAAAGGCAAGGATGAATAAGGAGAAAACAAAAGCCCTGGGACTCGGGACTTGGAGCTCTAGATCAATTTGGCCTCTTGAGTGGCTTGTGTCAGCGCCAACATTGTCCCTGTTAGGAATTAAATTTTCCCATTCCATAGAAGAGACAGCTAGTAGGATTTGGAATGATGCATTTAGCTCTTTAAATGGTATTCTGCGAGAGAATGCCAGTCGACGGTTTAATATTTACCAGAGGGTGCTTTTCCTCAAGTCGAAGGCTCTCTCCGGAACTGTGTACTTTGCACAGGTATTACCTTGTAATAAAAAAATGGCTGACCAGATTTCGAAGGCTGTCATGAAATTTCTATGGATGGGAAAAGTAGAAAGGCCGAAGAAAACCGTAACTTTCCGTACTGTCAAAGAAGGGGGTCTGGGAATGGTCAACACACACCTCTTTTACCGTTCCCTTTTCTTGTGCCCCTTGTACAAAGTCCTGATAGGCCCCAACAGCCCAGAAAGCTCTCTACTTCGGTATTGGATGTCCTTTCCTCTCCGAACCTTATTGCCACTCTACAAGGACAACACCACACCTGTAGCAGTCATGAAGAGACCATATTACCTTCAGGAACCCCTGCATCAAATCAAGCAACTTTTCGCATCTTCCATTCTGGTGCAGGGGAATCCAATGGTACATCGGAAAACATATAACCATTGGATCCTGGAGGTAAAGGCAATGCA